>NC_137153.1:16038543-16179131 GCF_951394435.1 Stenella coeruleoalba | reverse complement strand
AGCATTAAATAAGACTTTGTGGCCAGATCTTAGCATGTCTTTGTAGCCAATTGAGTAGATACTCTGTAGTTATCTGGGCACTAATTGTTAAGTACAGATTACAACAGATCTAAGTTATCGCTTGTAAAGCTTGCAAAATTCATTCTTATTTGATATTCTACGGTCATACTTTTACACTTCCTTTTATTTCTATAAACATATTAAAATATTTACTTTACTTTCTTTTCCAATATCTTCAGTCTTTTGTGAATGTTTCTACTGTTTCCTCTTTCTCCTAACTTCTGCTCTTGTGACTTGTTTCCTCTTGTGTCTTATAAACTGTCATTGTGAGATTGTGTCCCATGGATACCATCTGTAACATTTCTTTGACTTGAGTCTGAGGTGTATTCTTTGAGCAAATATTTACATTTGCTTTTTCAGGCACCTGATTTATGAGCAATCCAGGATGTCTTAAAACTAAATTATCAGTTTGGTGTTCCCAGGATTCTCAGACAGTATACCTTCTGGCCCTAAACCTGTGTGAGGGTGAAGTGCAAACTCTTAAATATATTTGTCTCCTCATCACTCGGAGGTAAGGTCAAGAGAGACAAGTTTCTGGGCTTCCCTGGTGGTGAAGTGGTTAAGAATCTGTCTGCCAATGCAGTGGACACGGGTTCGAGCCGTGGTCTGGGAAGATCCCACATGCCGCAGAGCAGTTAAGCCCGTGAGCCACACTACTGAAGCCCGCGTGCCTAGAGCCTGTGCTCTGCAACAAGAGAAGCCACCACAATGAGAAGCCCACGCACCACAACTAAGAGTAGCCACTGCTTGCCGCAACTAGAGAAAGACTGGGCGCAGCAACAAAGACCAAAGCCAAAAATAAATAAACAAATAAATAAATAAATAAATAAATAAATAAATAAATAAAAAGAGAGAGACAAGTTTCCTTACTATCTCCTTAAGAGAGGAAGGATTTTTTCCTGGATTACTGAATGAAATGTGGCTTTCAGGGTCCCAAATAATGAAGGTCTCCAGATGGTAGACTTACCACCGGTGTAGGCACTAGACTTTGTCTCCTTTTCCCTCAACCAAATTATTAAATGGAAACTCCAGGCCCCCAGATGTTCCTTGAACAGTAACTGCTTCTGATCCTTGCTCACATCGCTGAATTCACGATTTCCATTATTTTTGGCCTTTGAGAATTTTCTTTTACTTTTTTGCTAGGCCAGCTATACATTTAATAATATGTCGGGTTTTAAAAAATATTTTAAAATACTTGCTTTTTTAAAAACAGACAATCATAGGTGTTTCACACAAAGTGTTATTAGGGTTTGTAGTCTGCCATATTGCTAAAAATGGAAGGCAATAATTTTGTGGGTTTTTCTGTTTTTACGCTTAGAGCTTTATTTCAGCTAGAACTTATTTTTGTGATTAGTTTGAGATAAGGTTAAGTTTTTTTCCTGTAGATTCAAACAGCATAAAAGGAAGGTATAATGGAAAATGGGCACTAAATGAGTGTGTTAGGAACTCTGGTGAGTTCAACTTTAGGGGCAAAGCAAATATCAAGTAACTAACAGATTGCTTTCATACCTTTGGTTAATGTCTGCTACCCACCCCAGCCCTGACTCTTTTTGACACAAAAGGTTCAAAATGACCCTTATTCTTTTTTATAGTGCTTTATTCACTGCATTTCCCCTGCTCTCATACACCAGCTTTTCCGCAGTGAGCTTCATCACTGAGGATCTCCTATTTACCGTTCACTCTTTTATACCTGACTCTTCCAGGATGGTGGGACCTAAATAAAGATGGGTGATTAGGATGGTGGGTGGATTTTAGGATTTGGGTCCAGATAAAAGTAATCTGAGACTGCTAATAAGAGATTAAGTGTTAATAGTTGATTTGTAAATGCAACCCCATCTAAATACAGAAACTCAGAACCCAGGATGAATCCCATTCCTACCAACTGTGAGGAACCGTTCCAACTCTTTGAAATATCAAATGTGTAAAATATATGTAAATATATAAATAAATAAACCATTTTCTAGAACTTAAAGATTGTTTTGTTATAGAAAGATTTAAATTACAATGCACAGCCTTTTTAGAAATGAGAAAACACTAAATGAAGACTACGTTCTGTTTAACAATGAAAACATCCAACTTTGGAAGACCTTCCTAACCTTTGATTGGAATAGAAAAGTTTGCTTTCTCTCCTTTTATAGGACACTATTTATGACAATGTAAATATTATAATTAAGTTACATCTTTGTGATGGAAGTTCCAATGTTCTATTTTCTCTTTTTTCCTGCAGTGAAGCCTGGATATCCCTTTTCTTATTTTCTGGCTCTCTACTCAGAAGATCCCTGTGTTTATTTATCTCCACCTTGCTGGTATTGTAAAGCATTTGTCTTTTTAAAACATTGATCTCCACCTTGCTTATATCATAGAGCATTTGTCTTTTTGAAACATTTTAAATTTATATTGGATATAGTTGATTTACAATGTTGTGTTAGTTTCAGGTATATAGCAGAGTGATTCAGTTATACATATACATACACCTGTTGTTTTCCAGATTCTTTTCCCATTTAGGATATTACAGAATATTGAGTAGAGTTCCCTGTGCTATACAGTAGGTCCTTGTTGATTATCTATTTTATACATAGTAGTGTGTATATGTTAATCCCAAACTCCTAATTTATTCCTAACCCCTCCCCTTTGGTAACCATAAATTTGTTTTCTATGTCTGTGAGTCTGTCTCTGTTTTGTAAATAAGTTCATTTGTATCATTTTTTTTAGATTCCACATGTAAGTGGTATTGTATATTTGTCTTTCTCTGTCTGATTTACTTCACTTAGTATGGTCATCTCTAGGTCCATCCATGTTGCTGCAAATGGCATTATTTCATTCTTTTTTAAGGCTGAGTAATATTCCTTTGTATATATATATTGCATTGGAAGATCTAGAAATTGATTTGGTTTTTGTGCTCATACCCTAGTTGGACAAAAGTTTAGAAAAAAGGAAGCAAGTGTAAAACCTCATAGCAGAGGATGGTTTTCATCCATCAACCTCTGGGTTATGGGCCCAGCATGCTTCCACTGCACCACTGTACTGTTTTAAAGGTGTGTTGTTTTAAGCCACTAAGTGTGTGGTAATGCGTTACAGCAGCCATAGGAAACATATACAGTATACAAGGCCTGGGCACATAATAAATGTTCAGTGACTACCTTCGCCCCACCTTCACTGTTGGAGGAGTAGACAAGAGTCGCTTTATTACTTTGCCAGGCAAAGGGGGCCACAGAAGGCCAGCACCCTCAAGACTGTGCCCCCCTTCCTGGGAAATAGGAAGGGGTCTTATAGTTTCAGGGTGAAAAATGAGGCTGTAGATAAGGATTGGGGCTGATGTAGTCTTGCATTTTTCTTTCCCCCTGGAGATATTGAGATCATTAGGGCTGGTGTCAGGTGTTTACAGAACAGGTTCTGGTGGTCCTCGAGGTTATCATTCCATGACCTTCTTTCTGGAATGAAGGATGCTCACAAAGGAGTGTTAGGGAGTGTTGTCTTGGAGAAGTAAACAGCAGGTGCATAATACCATTTTAGCTAGAGGGCAATCATTTTCAGAGTGCAATTAAGCAAGAAAGAGAGGGGGGTAAAAACATCTGTAGAAGACCAGTTGAATGAGCAGAAAGAATAAAGGCTGAATGAGGGTTAACATAATGGGGATGCCTCAACTAGTTTCTGCTACAGCATCACCTAAAGAACCACGATGGAGGAGTGAGGGAGACCAGAGTTGCCTGGGTTGACTGTGTCAATTCTTTCTTTCTTCTTCTTCTTCTTTTTTTTTTTTTAGGGCCTCTCACGGCTGCAGCCTCTCCCGTTGCAGAGCACAGGCTCCGGACACGCAGGCTCAGCGGCCATGGCTCACAGGTCCAGCCGCTCCGTGGCATGTGGGATCTTCCCGGACCGGGGCATGAACCCATGTCCCCTGCACTGGCAGGCGGACTCTCAACCACTGCGCCACCAGGGAAGCCCCTGTTCTTTTTTTAAAATAAATTTATTTATTTAATTTTGGCTGTGTTGGGTCTTCGTTGCTGAGCGCAGGCTTTTCTCTAGTTGTGGCAAGCGGGGCTACTCTTTGCTGCAGTACGTGGGTTTCTCATTGTGGTGGCTTCTCTTGTTGTGGAGCACGTGCTGTAGGCGCGTAAGCTCAGTAGTTGTGGCACGTGGGCTCAGTAGTTGTGGTTCGCGGGCTCTAGAGTGCAGGCTCAGTAGTTGTGGCACATGGGCTTAGTTGCTCCATGGCATGTGGGATCTTCCCGGACCAGGGCTTGAACCCGTGTCCCCTGCATTGGCAGGCGGATTCTCAACCACTGTGCCACCAGGGAAGTGCCCGTGTCAATTATTTCTTAATCTTTGGTTTCATACAGGTTTTTTTAAAAAAAATAAACAGAAGACCATCTACATTAATTTGCTAGGGCTGCCATAACAAAGTACCACAGACAGAGAGACTTAAACAACAGAAACTTATTTTCTCGCAGCTCTGGAGGCTGGAAGTCCAAGATCAAGGTGTCAGAGGGTTGGTTTCTCCTGAGACCTCTCTCTGGGGCTTGTAGACGGCTGTCTTCTCCCCATATCTTCACATGGCCTCCCCTCTGTGTGTCTGTGTCCTAATATTCTCTCTCTCTTTATTTTAAAAAATTTTCAGCCGTTCCTCACAGCATGTGGGATCTTACCTCCCCGACCAGGGATTGAACCCGTGCCCCTTGCATTGGAAGCGTGGAGTCTTAACCACTGGATGGCCAGGGAAGTCCCTAATATTCTCTTCTTATAAAGACTTTAGACATATTGGATTAGGGCCACCCTAAAGACCTTATTTAACTTCAATCATCTCTTGAAAGACCCTGTCTCTACAGACAGTCACATTCTGAGGTCCTGGGGGTTAGAACTTCAAAATATGAATTTTGGGGGACGCAGTTCAGCCATCAGGCCGCTGTGTCTGTTAGATAGCAATTACTATCAAGTTAGGATTGTATCCTCCCACAGCCTGGCAGACGGGGGCCCTATCCTTCCTGAGGATTGCATTTCAAAGGAATGGCTTTCAGGTCCTTGACAAAGACACTCCAGAGTTGTAGGAGATACATACACATCTCAAAGGGACAGAGGAAGTGTTCACAGTTGCAGGCCCTTTTTAGTACATGTTCTGTAAAGTCAGGTCAGGGCCTATTGTCAGGTGTTGGGTAGAACAAATAGTAACTTCTTTTGGTAGGTTTGAGGTTTTTCAGGCAAGTGCTTCAAGGTGGCTAGGTTCATCCTAGGGCTGTGGCCTTGAGCTGTTAGAGATCATGTTAGTGTTATTCAAGGCTTTTAAAATTTTATTTTTTTTTTGCGGTACGCGGGCCTCTCACTGCTGTGGCCTCTCCTGTTGCGGAGCACAGGCTCCGGTCGCGCAGGCTCAGCGGCCATGGCTCACGGGCCCAGCTGCTCCGCGGCATGTGGGATCTTCCCGGACCGGGGCACGAATCCGTGTCCCCTGCATTGGCAGGCGGACTCCCAACCACTGCGCCACCAGGGAAGCCCCCCAAGGCTTTTAATGTGTGTGGGATAAGGAGAGGCGAGTGGATGAAGTCACTTATGCTAAAGGTTTGCAGTTTTTAGCGGCCAAGGCTGAGCCTGATTAGAATTGGAAAGGAGGAAGTAACACTGTCACTGTTTGCAGATGACGTGATACTATACATAGAAAATCCTACAGATGCTACCAGAAAACTACTAGAGCTCATCAATGAATTTGGTAAAGTTGCAGAATACAAAATTAGTATACAGAAATCTGTTGCATTTCTATACACTAACTGTAAGGCCAACTGGCCCGAGGCAGGGGAACACAATCAGATTCACAGGTTGCATCAGACCGAAACTCTCCGGACCACCCAGTTCCAGAAACTGACCTGGGGACTTTGCACCCGGCCCAGCCTTCCCGCCTTTCGAGGGGCGGGACTAACGGTTCCCCAGGATACCCGAAAAGACCACCAAATAAGGAATACCCTGCGCCCTCCCAGATTCACCACACCCCTTTCCCTTCTTCCCCTATAAAATCTTGCCCAACCCTCGCCCGGGTGCGACTTCTCTGGCCCCTTTCTCTCGGACCAGTGAACCTCGCCCGGGAGCGCTCCCTAATAAAGCTCACTTGAAGCTTTCCTCTGTTTCGCGGTGCCGTTTGTTAAGATCCGACCTTACACTAACAATGGAATATTAGAAAGAGAAATTAAGGAAATAATCTCATTCTCCCTTTAAAACACCCAGTCACCTTTGAACAAATCAAAGTTCAATTCACTCTGGACCTTCTTCCCTATTGCAATATTATATTCCTGATTAAAATCTGCCCTTACCACTTTAACTAGTATCTGGTTTTGTTTATCTTTGATACTGATGATGACAGAATTTCCTCTTTTTAAAAAAAATTTATTTATTTATTTTTGGCTGTACTGGGTCTTCGTTTCTGTGCGAGGGCTTTCTCTAATTGCATCAAGGGGGGGGCCACTCTTCATCGCGGTGCGCGGGCCTCTCACTGTCACGACCTCTCTTGTTGCGGAGCACAGACTCCAGACGCGCAGGCTCAGTAGTTGTGGCTCACGGCCTTAGTGCTCCGCGGCATGTGGGATCTTCCCAGACCAGGGCTCAGAACCCGTGTCCCCTGCATTGGCAGGCAGATTCTCAACCACTGCGCCACCAGGGAAGCCCCAGAATGCCCTCTTAAGTCTTAGGACAGGAGATGGTCTCAAATTGAGAGTTCAGAAAAATAGATGTTCATAGCTCCTTAAAAGTGAAAACCTGAGGGACACACACACACACACACACACACACACACACACACACACTGAAACCAAGGAGAAAAAGTCAAAATGAATCAAGGGACAAGAGACTTTTTGTCAGGGAGGAACTGATTAAAATGCAGCAGAAAACCAGCAGAGGAGAGAACTTCTTTCCTGTCTCTTGTCACATATACCTCTACTCCCCTGGGGATGAGGGATTGGAGGAAACACAGACCCAGAGGCCAGACTGTGGGAGATATATCCTGGTTCATTATTTGGTATTTTTAGACAAATTGGTTCTTCATTCTTTCCCTGTTCCTCATTTATCTTATCTCAAAAAATAACAACTAAACTAGATTAAATAAGTGATGGCAAAGAAAGCATTGGCAGTAGAAAGAACATTGACCAGAAAGTTAAAAGAAATGGATTTTGCAGCATTATTTACAATTGCCAAGACACAGAGGCAACCTAAGTGTCCATCAACAGATGAATGGATGAAGAAGATGTGGTATATCTATACAATGGAATATTACTCAGCTGTAAAAAAGAATGAAATTCTGGCATTTGCAAGAACGTGGATGGACCTAAAGGGTATTACGCTAAGTGAAATAAGTCAGACAGAGAAAGACAAATACTGTATGATTTCACTTATATGTGGAATCTAAAAAACAAAACAAATGAACAAACATAACAAAACAGAAACAGTTATAGATACAGAGAACAAACAGGTGGCTGCCGGAGGGGAGAGGAGTAGGGGAGGAAAGAAATAAGTGAGGGAGGTTAGGAAGTACAAACTTCCAGTTGCAAAATAGATGAGTCATGGATATGAAACATACAGGGTGGGGAATATAGTCAATAACTATGCAATATCTCTGTATGGTGACATAGAGTAACAGGACTTATCATGGTGATCATCTTGAAATGTACAGAGATATCGAATCACTATGTTGTGTAACTGGAACTAATGTAGTGCTGTAGACCAATTATACTTCAAAACAAAAGAAACAAACAAACTCACAGAAAAAGAAATCCGATTAGTGGTTATCAGAGGTGGGGTGGGGGAAGAGGAATTGGATGAAGGTGGTCAGAAGGTATAATCTCCCAGGTATAAGATAAGTAAGTACTAGGAATATAATGTATAACATGATAAATATAATTAACACTGCTGTATGTGACATATGAAAGTTGTTAAGAGAATAAATCCTAAGAGTTCTCATCACAAAGGAAAATATTTCTTTCTTTTTTTTTTTTTTTTTTTTTTTGCAGTACGCGGGCCTCTCACTGTTGTGGCCTCTCCCGTTGCGGAGCACAGGCTCCGGACCCTCTCCTGTTGCGGAGCACAGGCTCCAGACGCGCAGGCTCAGCGGCCATGGCTCACGGGCCCAGCCGCTCCACGGCATGTGGGATCTTCCTGGACTGGGGCACGAACCCGTGTCCCCTGCATCGGCAGGCGGACTCTCAACCACTGTGCCACCAGGGAAGCCCTTGGGAAAATATTTCTTTATTTCTTTGATTTTGTATCTATATGAGATGATCGATGTTCACTAAACTTATTATGGTACTTACTTCATGATGTGTGTAAGTCAAATCATTATGCTGCACAACTAAACTTCTATAGTGCTGTAAATCAATTACATCTCAATAAAACTGGAAGAAAAAATGAAAATGGATTTTAGTCCCCAATCTACCACTAACTAGCCATGTGATCTTAGATCAGTGATTTCAAGTCTCTGAGCCTAATTTCCTCATCTGTGAAATGAGAGGGTTGGATTAGAAAATTCAATTTCATTCAGATGTATTTGTCAAATATTTATTGCATGCCCATCGCTGGAGCTACAAAGATAAAGGAAACGCAATCCTTTCCTTCATGCAGGTGGAGTTAAGGCTGCTGGAGAGTGTGGTGGAAATTATTGACCAGTGGATGGGGCCTGGGCAGGGAAGGAAGTGACACTAAGTAATGCTAGTAGAGACTTGAAGTCAACCTGAGCAGGGCAGATTTAGTGTGAGCGAAAGTCCTGTAAAAGAAACTGTGGTCAGAAGTTGGATTTGGGGATTTGAAATTGTCAGATGTAGAGAAGTTCTGACTGATGAAGAGATTACATTCTGTGGGCTTTAAATTATGATTTAACAACTCATATTTGAATTCCTACAAGTAATCCCTTACAATGAAACAATGACGCTCACGGCAGTAGTTAACTGTTGCCAAGTCTTTTGGTCTTTGGTGAGCTTTAGGAATCTAGACCTCCTCAGAAAGATCAGCAATTATGCTTCCCTGGGTCAGGGCACATTAAAATTGAATAGCCAATCCAGGCCACTCCAGACCACACATGATGCTAAACCACAGTTCCAAGTGTGTTCTCGTGTTTAGCTGTCAAATGCCAGAACTTGCCTTACTGCCCATTCTATTTCAGCGTGTCATAATTGGTGGGGTTTTTTTAATTTTGATTTTTTTTTCGATCTTAACTTTGAAAAAATTTCCAGGTATAGAAAAATTGGAAAAATGGTATACTACACACCCTTAAACCCTTCACCCACATTAACCAATTATCAATAATAAATAAATGCCACATTTTCATCCTGTGTGTGTGTACATACTTCATGTGTATGTATATATGTATCTATATGTATATATATACATGTATGTATATGTACACTTCATCTTTAAATATTTCAGCATTTGTTTCTTGAGAAAAATGACATTTTCATCCTGTGTGTGTGTGTACGTACTTCATGTGTATGTACATATGTATCTATATACATGTATGTATACGTACACTTCATCTTTAAAATATTTCAGCACACATTTCTTGAGAAAAAGGACATTTTCCTGCACAACCACATGATCATTATCCCACCTAAGAAAACTAACATTAACTCAATAATATCATCTAGTATAAATTCCATATTCTCACTCCCCTCAAAATGCCTTTCGCAGTAATTTTTTCTTTGCATCGGGAATTAATCAAGTTTCCTGCCTTGCGTTTGGTTGTTATATCCCTTTCACCTCTGAATATGGGATGGTTCTCTTGCCTTTTGCTTTTGTTTTCCGTGGCACTGAATTTTTAGGAGAATCCAGGGCAATTGCCTTGTAGAATATTCCACCCTGGGGGTGTGTCTGATGTTTTCCTTTAGATTTGAGTTAAGTGTGTCTGGCAAGAACATGTCCCAGGTGATGCTGTGAACCTGACCTTGCCTCTCATTAGGAGGCACAGAATGTCTGGGTGTCGCACTGTTAACGCTTGGTCATGGTGGTGACCACCAGATCTCTCCAGTATAAAAACATGCTGCTCTTTTTGTAATTACTGAGTCATCTTTGGGGGTGATACTTGCAGGTCTTCTTAAGGTGGTCCTCTCTGAGAAGAAAGATTGGGGAGAGAAAAGCAGAATAAGATGAGAAAGGAAAGGACAGTGGAGTAAAGGCAAAGGAAGGAAAGTTAGGGATGACAGGAAGGGATATTGGAACAGGTATCATAGTCTATTAAACAAATTAAAGCGTTGAAAACAAAACTATATCTCGCACTTAAACTTGTGTACAAAGCTTCCCCTAAATCGTGTGGGGAAAGAAGGAATTGCAGGCTAGGGAAGTGTGACTTAAAGAGCTGAGAGCAGACTTGCTTCCCTACTTTATTGGAACTTGATCCTGATTTAGGTTCAGTGACAATAAAATAAACCCCAACAGTATTCACTGAGTTTGCATTGTTGACATTCCCACCTAGTAAATTTTTCTACTTCTTAATTATGCCTTTATTTTAGACGTGTCTCTTTCTTTTAATGATATCCAATTATATGTAATTGCAGATTCTTAGTTCACTTCATTATGGCTATGAGCAGAAAAGCACTTTATCGGAGTGTTCTCTCTTTCCAAATATTCTCTTTATTCCTCCTTCCAGCTGCCCGTGTGCACAAGGGAAGTTGAGTTCATACATATATGTTTCCCACTCAACTGCACCCCTGTGGCAGACGTTTTCTGACACCGCTCCTGTTGAGAGATGGGATCCGTGTCCTCTCGCTTCGAAACTGAGTGGGTTTTGTGACTGTTTAAGATCCACAGAGGGCAGTGGAAATGACATTATGTGACATCCGAGTCCGGGTCATAAAAGTTGATGCAGCTCTGATTTGCTCTTGGGAATATTCACTCTTGACCTTCAGCTGCCATGTATGCAGCCCGCCTGTGCTAAGGCCGCTGTGTTACCGGGTTCAAGCTCGTATTGATGGCCTCATGACAGGCCAATAAATCGAGAGACGAGGTGTTGGGGCAAGGAATATCAACTTTATTAGAAAAGCCAGCAGACCAAGATGATGGTGGACGAGTGTCCCAAAGAACCATCTTTCCCCAGTTAAAATTCGGGCTTCTCTTATACTCAAAGGGGAGGAGGTACGGTTGATTGCTGCAAACTTCTTGGTGTCGGAATCCTCTGTTCTTGGAGCTGTCGCTGTAGGTTGATCACCATGTTCCTGTAAACCATGACAAGACAGATGTTACTCTCTGTTCTACAACTTTTTATCTCTATACGAATAGAAAAGTGTACACGTTTAAAGGTCAGAGCCTTCAGAATGGGCTATCCTGTATATTTCAGGGTATGGGCAACATTCTAACTTGTGGCAAAAGCAATAGAATACAAAGATTAAAGTAAAAGAAACAGAGCTAATATGGAGCCAGATTTATTCTTCCCTATTACAACTGTACTAGCAGGAATACAGAATCAACTCCCAAGGAGACCACAGGGAGAGAGCCTGAGACCACAGAAACAGATGACTGGGCAGCTCTCACTCCCTCTCCCATTCCCCTTCCCACTACTCCAGCTCTAGCTATCAACTACTGGGTGTTGTTTCAAGCAATTCTGTTTGGGCTGATTTATTTTATGTGCAATAAAATAAATCAGCTCCTCTTCCTTCCAGTTTGCCACTTTTTTCTAAAGCGCTGGGTTCCTTTGCTTCTGATGAAGCAGCTCAGTGATTGAGGCACAGGAATGTGGCTATTAGAATGTAGTATCTGAACACAGACCTATGGACCATATCACTGTCACCAGAGGCTTCCTTTTGTTGCTGTGTGCAGTGAAACCTCAGCCCTCCTTTTCTTACTTAAGAATGGCTGTCTTCTCCCAACACCCACATTTCAGAATCTTAACAGATAAAAGCAATGCCAAGTGAGTCTAATTTAATTTAGCAAAGGCCTGGGTTTGGGACTCAGAATTGTTGCCTTTGGGTTTCTGCTTCTCTGCTTGGTTTGTCATTGAAAGGACATCGGCATCCTTTGAGCCTCCATCCTTCTCTGAGCTGGGACCAATACCTCTCCTATCTGCTTCGCCAGGGTACTGAGAGCCATATGTGACAGAATATTAGAAAACATGTAAATTGTAAAACAGTGAGTAAACATAAGAGATGATAGATATCGTCGTCCCTGGGAAGTTATTCATCTGCTTTAATTTCCTCATCTGCAAGGTGGGAACAGTATAACACCACCTTCCTCCTGCTCTCATCAAAATACTGCTTTAAGCATCCACAATATTATCTAAAGTCACTCAGATTGGGGGGTGGAGGAGAGGTCAGGGTGGAATATGTTAAGTAAAATACGGAGTATGTATTCAACAAGTATACATTGAGTGGCTACTGTGTATTGGCACTAAGCTAGATGCTGGGCATATTGCAATCAAGAAATGGTCCTTCCTCTCAAGGAGCTTACTGTCTAGTGGAATGTTGTTATGGACGCATAAGGAGTCTATTTCAAGACAGCTGAAGAGGGGAAATCAGAGAGAGTGACCAAGGTGGGCTCCGATCTCCTGGGTGGCCATGTAGCACGGTGGTGAAGAGCACAGAGTCTGCACTTGACTCCTTGATTCCGAATCCTGCTTCCGCCACTTATTGCTGTCTGACCCTGGAAACATTATTAAGATCTGTGGGCCCCAGTTTCCTCATCAGTAAAAGGAGAATACTAACCAACCTCAAAGAATTGTGGAAGGACTCCATGAGCCAATGCTTGTAAAGCATTTATCATAATGTCTGGAACACAGAGTAAACACGCAAAAATGTGAACTGTTGTTACTATTATTATTACATAGTGCTGTGGAACATTTATAACATGGAGCCCATAGTTTTGGAGGGGAAGTCAGAGAAGGCTTCCCAGAAGTAGTGACATCTGAGTTGAAATCTGAAGGATGATAGGCATTAGCAGGTCAGAGACAAGGTACTGGGAGTGAGATGAGTATATACCAGGCAGAAAGAACAGTCAGATTTCATGTGCACAAAAATCGTCTAGCAGTCTTGTTAAAGTGCAGATTCTGATTCAGTAGCTCTGGAACAGAACATTTCTAATGAAGTTCCCAGGGAATGCTGATGATGCTGGTGCCTGTTCTACACTTCCACTTGGTAGCAAGGTTCTAAATGGGTGCAAAATCTCAAAAGGATACAGCAAGCTCTTTAAGGACGGTTGGCATGAAAATGGGGGTTGGGGACTGTTGTGTTGAGTAGAGAGAAGTAGGAGAGATGAGGTCTAGGATGCTGATCACAAAGGGGCTAAATCACAAAGGGACTTACAAGTTAAGAGAAGAAAAAAGCAATTTGGAGCAGCAAAGAGGGCTTTAACTGCCAAGTGGAAAGTGGGTTGGAGGAGAACCTCTCTAGAAGAAAGGTGACCAACTGAGAGGCTTCTCCTCTCAAGTAACAGTAGGTGAGAAATGATGGTACAAGCTATGGCAGTGGCCCTGGGGATGGAGAGAAGTGGAGGAATTCAAGAGCTGTTAGAAGATATGATCAACAGTTTAGTGATTGATTTGCATGGAGGATGAAGGGGGTGGAGAACACAAGAAAGGCACAGCACAAGGTTATCAGTTCCTCTCAGCTGCCTACAGTCAACACATAATTACAAAGCACATGGAGAATAGCTGCTCATCAATGGCACACAGAGGCACTATCTTCTCCACCTGAGATGCTCCTGCTACTTTTGGCAATCGTTGACCTACTGTTTTCAAAATACCTTCATTTCTACTAACTCCTCAAGGCCTAATGGAGAAACACAAAACCAGGAATGTAAATCTGTACTTCATAATTTAGCACTTACTCTCTTATTTTATTCATTCCTTATGTGGGGTGTGTTGGCCTCCCCACATTAGCTATTACTCTTTGCGGGCAAGGGCCGTGTCAGATCTATTGTTTCCATTCCCCACAGTGGCGATGACCAGGTAGGCAGTTAATACATGCTAGTTGACTAGTTGATAGAATAACATCTAGATGTTTACACGTCAGTGCCATTTATTACACATGAAATGATGACAATATCTGTCAGGTGTTGAGTGTTTTATATACATTATAAATGACATCATCTTATTTGGTTTATCAGAATCCTCTGAGACCCTTATACCCGGGCAGCTGGGGTAATAACTTGTTTGACTACAGCTTCACTTAATTATTTTAATAGAAGGAAAGCCTATCCCATTACTGTTGAACTCTACTGCCATCTACTGTTCATGTGGTAAGTTAAGCTATTGTGCTGCCCACCTCCTTTCTTCTTTACTATTGAATGTATGTTTTCTTCAGATCTCAAGGGCTTTCTATGCTTGGAGTTTCAATCCAGAGAAGATGCAATTTTCTAATAGTTTCTGGCATTTCATTATAACAACCCAACATGATATTGACAATTTTTTTCTCATTGGCAAAAAGAGTTTATGCCTTTATGGAATATTAACCATTTAAAAATGTAATGACACAATGGTCTTTTCATAGGCTTTTTTTTCCCCAGGAAAATTAAAAGAAAAAGGTCATGACATTTCTGAAGAATTTTTTCCCTACCTTTAGAAGACATCATTAAACTGGACAGCTACCTAGGCTAAACTGCATTCAGGGTGTAAATCTTAATTCATCCTTCAAGGTCCTCCTCTCAAATGATACCTTCTCCATAAAACATTTCCTAATTCTTCATTCTAGAAGTCAATTCTCCCCTACACAATTGGTAATTGTTATAATGAGCCACATGGTGGAAGGACAACAAAAATTCCAAAATTAGGGCTTTCCTGGTGGCGCAGTGGTTGAGAGTCTGTCTGTCGATGCAGGGGACACGAGTTCGTGCCCCGGTCAGGGCGGAGCGGCTGGGCCCGTGAGCCATGGCCGCTGAGCCTGCGCATCCGGAGCCTGTACTCCGCAACGGGAGAGGCCACTGCAGTGAGAGGCCCGCGTACCAATTAAAAAAAAATTCCAAAATTAAAAACAAAACTTTATAAATCGTTTCCGCTCATTCTTTCTTTTCTGATGGTTGTTTTTCTATTGTAGACAATCAACATAAAACTGGGCTCTCAGCTGTAACAATCTCATAAAGGGGTTTGTTTTAAGAAAGAGAACGTTTTAGTTAGGACAAGGACAGAAGCAGGGACACGTGTTGGGTGATCTGATGAGAATTCAGGCAATTTATTTTGTCTTTATTCTGAGACTTAAGCCAACTCGCTGTTCTTAGGTTCTAGATGGTGAAGATTTCAAAGGTTAATGAAGTAACAGTAGACCGGGTCTTAAACCCTTGCATATTTCCCCTCTAATGCCCTATTTTAGTATGAAAATGTTAGTTTAAAAGGGGAGGGAGACACCAGGTAAATTTCTGGCATAGTTAAGGTGTCTGGAAGTAGTTCAGTTGGATTGTATTTAATGGGAAGGCTGTGCGGTGGTGACCAAGGCTCAATTCCTTGAATTTCATAGACCTAGACTGAAGCCCGTTCTGCTACATAAACTGTTTTAGCGCGTCACTTGAGTTTCCGCAAAGCATAGGATTGGTCACTTCCTCTTCGGTGCACTGTACGTATTTCTACCTAGGTCCCTTTCATAGATGTTTGTATGCTTTTCCTCTTTCTTGTTCCAGGTCACAGCACCTTGGCGCTCGCCCTCTGGGCATCTGCGGCGTCCGGCCGTGCCCCTCCCTTACACCTGGCGCTTCTGTGTGGTCACAATCACCGCCTCAATCCCATGAGTCATCTCTTCACGGCCAATGGATGAAAATCGCCAAAATTTACGGCAGCCCCACGCTCTGAAAAGGGATTACTGCTCAAGTGGAGGGAGGCAGGTCAGGGACGTCTTCTCGTCGTCCCTTTTTCCCTAGCCTTTTCTCAAACGGAATGTTTGTAGGGGTGGCGGGTGCGGCGGTTGGCTTGCAGGTAGAGCTTTTTCCTGCTAGGAACACAAATCTTCGATTCCTGCTGTGTTTCCGGAAGCATTCTCATCGGACCTAGGCGGGGACCGACTTCCGGATCGGACTCCGCTGTCTTCCGAGTTTCGAGCCCGCCGCTTCCGCCCGGAGCTGCTTTAAGCTCCGGCTGCGAGTAGCTACTTCAGCCAGGAGTCCGTAGCGTCTCGGACGTGGAAAGTGGCCCTGGGTCGGCCTCCCTCTTGTCCCCTCAGCCTGCCCGCCCCGAGGCCGGGTCCTCAGCTGGCGGCGGTGGCGGCTGGGCCTGTCGCGGAGCGTTCTCTCTGCCCGAGTCCTGGGCCTGGGGGAACAGAGCGGTGAGGGAGCGACGTCCGGCCTGGCCCAGCCCCGGTCCAGCCCCGGCTTTCCCGGGGCCTGTGACGGTGGCCACAGGCCTCGCCGCGCCCACCCCAGCCTGGGGCGGGGCACGACCTCCCCGCCCGCGTCCCCGCCCCTTCTGCCTGCCCAGCGCCTGGGCATTCCCTTCAGCCCAGCGGCGGCGTAACCGTCTCGCCCCTCCGGGACTCGGCAGTCCCTTGGCTCCGGCCGCTGGGGAACATGGAGTTTGCGGAGCTGATTAAGACCCCACGGGTGGACAATGTGGTGCTGCACCGGCCTTTCTACCCGGCCGTCGAGGGGACCTTGTGTCTTACTGGCCACCACCTGATCCTGTCCTCCCGGCAGGACAACACGGAGGAGCTGTGGCTTCTCCATTCAAACATCGACGCCATCGACAAGCGGTGAGTGCCTGTCCCACCCCCTATTCCGCGGGGAGCCTGGGGTCCTCAGGTGCAGGTCTGCGGAAACGCGTCCCATCGCCCAACCAGCCAGCAGATCGAGCCCCCTCTGGCCTAGATTGAGGATTTGAGTTTTAGAAAGCAGAAAACCATCCAAATGAGATCCCTGGTTTCCATTCAGTTTGGCTGGGTTATCACGTGGTTGTTATCGTGATTATCATTTTTGGTACATAACACCATGTGGGGGGATATGCAACGTTTTCTTTTAAAATTTCTTTTGCTTGCACCGTCATATTCCCTGAATGTTAATTGTCCATCAAGGTTCATGAAATTGTGATTGAACGTGATTTAGGTAGAGTCTTTACTTGCCACTTTCGAGTATGTAGACTTTAGTATGTAGTGTCTAAATTCCATAAAACCTTTTCCCCTCCTCTCAAAAATGTTCAGTTTATCATATTTCTCCTTATTTCTTACCTTCTGGGTCATCGATTTAAGACTTCCCATTATGGGAGATTATAATGTCTTTTATTTATTTTTACTCTGTTTGGCTTTTGGAAAGGACAGAGTAGGCTCTTCAACAAAGGTATTAATTAATTAACCTCTTATTTTGCACCCCAGACTCTGTCTTTCCAGGGTAGTGCCTCAGAGACAAAAAGTTATACTTCCTTTGCAGTCAGAATTATCATTTCCCCAATGGCTTTGTACTTACTCTAGCCAGAAGAAGGTAAATTGGTTATCCAGTGAACACTAAAGTATAAATGAATGACAACAGCTTTTTCTATTACCTCTCAAGAGAATTTGGGTACAGTATTAAGAAGATTCCTAGAGAGGTTATGCCTTAAAAGAAAATACTTTGTAATAGTAGAAGGTAAACAAAACGGGTGAAGTGGTGGTAAATTTATTTTTTCAAGCAGAGGGCTCCTATTAGATAGATTCCTGAGATCACCTTCTCCTGTGTAAAAGTTTTCAGCTGTTACTCATCTATCAATATTCAGTTTAACCATTTCAATCTGCCACCCCTTTCACAGGTTCTTCTGTTAATCCCACAATGAGAAGTAATTCCCCTCACCTTGAAATCCTATAGCTCTTTAATTATACCTCTTTCATAAGTGTATTTTACAATCTGTATTTTGATAGTTACATATATGTTAGCTCCTTGGAGCCAGGACACAAATTTGGTTAATTTTTATCTCCTTCAAAACTGTGGCATGGGCAGATAGGCACATAGGAAATAAAAGGATTAACCACTGAATGGTCAGTGGTGCCATAGAATACAAATTAGAGTTTCTTCATGCCACCAACTCTTTTCTTTCTTCCTTACCTCTTTCTGTGGTTGCTTTTCACTCTCTCATTTCATCGTATTTACCTAGCATTCACTACACGCTGGGCCTGGTTGGGCTAAACCAAGTATTTAAGATAAACACTTTTTAATCTGTTAGGGGAGAAATGACAAACTGTACACATTTATCTTTTTCCTGGGAAGCAGCATGATGTAATGGAAAGAGCTAGCTAGCTAATGGTCAGATCAGAGTTTGTTGAGTTGTTGCTTTCAAAAGAGTTACTTCCATGTGTCTCCTATATGCTGAGTTCTGTCTGGGCTGTGCAGATGCAGTGGTGACTAAGACAGATGAGGAGCTTATGTACTAGTGGAGGAGATGGACATTCACATAAGTCAACAAATAAATATATAACAACGTCAGGTAATAAATGCCAGGAAGGAAAATAAAGGAAGATGTTAGGATAGAGAATGCCTGGAGTCAGTTCAAGAAGACAAGTGACATTTGAATTAATGAAGGGAGGAAGCCTGCAGTGTGAATATTGGAGGAAGGAGCGTTCCAGCCAAAGGGAATGCAAAGGCAGAGACTTGAGACAGGACCATGCCTGGCTTGTAGGAGGAAGAACAAAGAGGCAGGTGTGGCAGGAGGGCAGTGAGCATGGGGTAGAAGCTAGGGGGACTAGGGAGATGGCAGAAACGTGGTTGGAGGGATAAGCAGGGGCCAGATGGTGTAGGGCCTGTTACGCCATTGGGATGGTTTTCATGGGAAGCCTTGGAGAGTTGAAAGCGTGGAAGTAGCAATCGCTAGACTTCTAGAAGATGATTCTGGTAGCTGGCAGAAAATGGATTGTAGAAGGGCAGTGATTTGTTAGCAAATCATTAAAAATATTTTTCCCTTTCTGTGGATTGCCTGTGAATTTCCTTGGTGTTTCTTTCTTTCTTTTTTCTTTTTTTTTTTTTTGGTGGTACGCGGGCCTCTCACTGTTGTGGCCTCTCCCGTTGCGGAGCACAGGCTCCGGACCCTCTCCCGTTGCGGAGCACAGGCTCCGGACGCGCAGGCTCAGCGGCCATGGCTCACGGGCCCAGCCGCTCCGCGGCATGTGGGATCTTCCCGGACCGGGGCACGAACCCGTGTCCCCTGCATCGGCAGGCGGACTCTCAACCACAGCGCCACCAGGGAAGCCCGCCTTGGTGTTTATCTGGTGATTTTTTTTTTTTTTGGCACCAGTTCCTTATATACTCTCTAGGTATTAATTCTTTGCTTAGACATTGCAGATATCTTCTGCATATCTCTCACCCATTTGTTAACTTTTGTGTGGTGCCCTTTGTGGAACAGAAGTTCTAATTTTAATACAAAATTCATTGATACTTTATGGTTTGTGCTTTTTAAGTCTTAAGAAGTCCTTCCTTATCCCAAAATTACTAGGATATTCTCCTACTTTTCTTCCATATTAGCTTTATAGTTTTACCCTTCATTTTTAGGTCTTTAATTCATTTGTATTCTACCTTTGTTTCAAGTGTGATAAGAATCCAACTTTGTTTTTCTTCATGTAGCAAGCTAGTTTTCCTAAAACCATCATCTAACAACCCATCCTTGACTGATTTATCATATTATCAGGTGGTTTTATATATATGTATATATAATATATACAGCTTTTGCTGTGCCCCATAAGTTTTGTAATGTCACGTTTTTGTTTTCATTTTTTTTGTCTGTGTTTTATAATTTCCCTTGTGATTTCTTCTTTGATCCATTGGTTGTTTAAAAGTGTATTAATTTCCATAATTTGGTGAATTTCTCAATTTTACTTTTGTTACTGATTTCTAACTTCATCCCATGTGGTCAGAGAAGATACTTTGTATGATATCTTTTTTTTTTTTTTTTTTGGCTGCACCTAGCGGTATGTGGGATCTTAGTTCCCATACCAGGGATCTAACCCATACCCCCTGCAGTGGAAGCTCAGAGTCTTAACCACTGGACTGCCAGGGAGGTCTCTATATCTGTCTTTTTAAATCTGTTGAGACTTGATTTGTGGCCTAACATACAGTCTATCCTGAAAATTGTTCCATGTGCACTTGAGAAGAATGTGTATCCTATTGTTGTTGGGTAGCATGTTTATGTCTGTTAGGTCTAGTTAGTTTATTGTATTAAGTCCTCTGTTTCCATATGTATATCTGTTTGGTCTCCAACTATTATTGTAGAACTGTCTATTTCTCCTTTCACTTCTGATTTTGCTTCAAATATTTTGATTGTCATAAGATGTGTAAATGTTTATAATTGTTACACCTTCTTGCTGTGTTGAACCTTTTATTAATGGATAATGTCCTTTGTCTCTCATAACCAGTTTTGATTTATAGACTATTTTGTCTAATACTAGAAAAGCCTTCTTTGCTGTCTTTTGGTTACTGTTTGCTTGGAATATCTTTTTCCTCCATTCCTTCAATTTCAACGTGTTTGTGTCTTTGGATCTCAAGTGAGTCTCTTGTGAGACAGACTATAGTTGGATCATATGGTTTTTTTTGTTTGTTTGTTTGTGGTACGCGGGCCTCTCACCGTTGTGGCCTCTCCCGTTGCGGAGCACAGGCTCCGGACGCGCAGGCTCAGCGGCCATGGCTCATGGGCCTAGCCGCTCCGCAGCACGTGGGATCTTCCTGGACCGGGGCATGAACCCGTGTCCCCTGCATCGGCAGGCGGACTCTCAACCACTGCGCCACCAGGGAAGCCCAGATCATGTTTTTATCCATTCTGCCAATGTCTATCCTTTGACAGTTTAATCCGTTTACATTTAAAGTAATTATTGGTAAGGAGGGACTTACTTCTGTCATTGTGCTGTTTGTTCTCTATATGCCTTAAAGCTTTTCTGTCCCTCATTTCCTTCATTACTGTCTTCTTTTGCACATAGTTGATTTTATTGTAATGAAATGTTTAAAATTTTTTCTCATTTACTGTTGTGTATATTCTGTAGCTTTTTTCTTTGTGGTTACCATGGGGATTAAATTTAACATCCTAAAGTTATAATACTCTAATTTGAGTTTATACCAGCTTAACTTCAAAAACATACAAAAACTCTACTCCTTTATAGCTCTGTCCCCACTGCTTTCCATTGATGTCATAAAATTACATTTTTATGTATTTGGGCCTGAAAACATAATCTAATAATTCTTTTAAATGTATTAGTCTCTTAAATGATGTAGAAAATAAAATGGGCGTTTACAAACCATTGTTACAATAATACTAGATTTTAAAAAAAAGTAACTTTATTTATTTTTGGCTGTGTTGGGTATTCGTTGCTGCACGTGGGCTTTCTCTAGTTGTGGCGAGTGGGGGCTACTCTTCATTGCGGTCTGTGGGCTTTTCATTGTGGTGGCTTCTCTTTGTTGCACGGGCTCTAGGTGTGTGGGCTTCAGTAGTTGTGGTACGTGGACTCAGTAGTTGTGGCTCGCAGGCTCTAGAACACAGGCTCAGTAGTTGTGGCACACGGGCTTAGCTGCTCTGCAGCATGTGGGATCTTCCCAGACCAGGGCTCGAACCCATGTCCCCTGTATTGGCAGGCGGATTCTTACCACTGCGCTACCAGGCAAGTCCCAATACTAGCTTTTATAATTGCCTTTTATTTTACCTTTTTGAGATACTTATTTCTTCATTCAGCTTCAAGTTACTATCTAGTGTCCTCTCATTTCAGCTTGCAGGATTCCCATGAGTATTTCTTGCAGAGCAGGTCTAGTGCTCACAAGCTCCCACAGCTTTTGTTTATCTGGGAATGTCTTAATTTCTCCCTCACTTTTGAAGGACAGTTTTGCTGGATATCAGATTTTAGTTGACAGTTTTTCCTTTCAGCACTTTGAATATATCAGCCCACTGTCTTCTAGCTGCAGAGTTTTTGAGTTCCTGGTGTGGGTCTCTTTGAGTTAATCTTACTTTGAGTTCATTGAGGTTTTTGGATGTTTATAGTCATGTCTTTCATCAAATTTGGGAAATTTTCAGCCATTATTTTCTCAAATATCCTCTCTGCCCTTTTCTTTCTCTCTTCTCTTTCTGGAACTCCCACTGTGTGTGTGTTGGTCTGCTTGTTGGTACCTCACAGGTCACTTTTCTTTAATCTTTTTTTCTTTCTGTTTCTCAGACTTGATAACTTCCATTGTCCTGTCTTTAAGTTTGCTGATTCTTTCTTCTGCTTTCTGAGAATCTGCTTTTGAATCACTCTTGTGAATTTTTGATTTCAGTTCTTATACTTTTCAGCTCCAGAATTTGTTTTTTCTTTTCTTTTTTTACGTTTTCTATCTCTTTATTGATATTTCTGTTTTGTTCACACATTATATTCTTGACTTTCTCCATACCTTCCTTTAGTTCTTTGAGCATCTTTAAGACTGTTAAAGTCTTTGTCTAAGATATCATCTTCCATCAAGTCTTTTTCAGGGACAGTTTCTGTTTATTTTTTACCTTTTGAATGGGCCATGCTTTCCTGATAATTTCTCTGCCTTGTGATTTTTTTTTTCTTGCTCAACACTGGACATTTAGATCTAATAATGTGGTAACTCTGGAAAACAGATTCTCCCTCGTCCCCAGGGTTTGCTGTTTTGGGGGGTTTCTTTTGTTTATTATTTTTGCTTTTTTGACTGCTGTAGGATGTCTGTATACCAAGGATCAGCCTGAGGTGTAAACTTAAGGCTTTCTCGTCTTTTCTGAGCCTGGGTATGTGTAGTCACAGTCACTTCCTAATTTTCCTATATATACAGTTGTTTTCAAATGTCCTGATCTTTAATGTCTGGTTCCTGAAAGGGGGAAAGTGAAAAATGAAGAGGAGTGGGAAGAGAGCTGACCCTGTAAATCCACTGAAAGTCACTGATTGGGGGCTGGAGGCAGCTTGCAACAGTGGGAGGAATTGCAACAATGGCTGCCTGCCTGTTTGCACCTCTGTGATCAGAAACAGCAATCTACAATCACAGCACAGACCCCTGATATTTGGAGGACAGGGTGCTTTCTGCCCACCCTGGCTCCTGTAAGCTGTGTGCAAGCTGCTCCAGGAACATACACACAGCTGCTTGTCACTTGGGTGGGGGTGGGGAATGGGTAGCTGCTATTTTGCTAAGAGCTGAATATATCCAAAATTAACTGCAATTTATTATCCAAGTCTTTCCCTGGAAGTTGCAAGCCTTTAATAGACATCAGAGTTCCAAAATAGGTACAGCAAAGAGATTCTGCCAGTGCAATTGTTATCTAGGTGGGAAGACAGATTCCTAATGCTTCTGATTCCACTGTCTTCCAGAATCCTTTCCCTTGTTAAGTTTTGAGGGTTTTTTTTTTCTAAGTATATTCTGATACAAGTCTTTTATCAAATATAAGATTTGCAAATGTTTTCTCTCAGTCTGTGGCTTGTCTTTTTATTCTCCTTAACTGTGTCTTTCAGAGAGCAAGCATTTAAAATTTTGAAGACATATAGTTTATTAGCTCTTTTATAGACTGGGGTTGTGATAGCTAAGAAACCTTTGCCTAACCAGAGGTCACAAAGATTTTCTCCCGTGTTTTCTTCTAGAAGTTTTATAGTTTTAGGTTTAGATACATGATCCATTTTTAGTTAGTTTTGTATATGGTTCATGTATAGATCCAAATTCTTTTTTTCATATAGATATCTGATCGTTGTAGCACCATTTCTTGAAAAGTCTGCCTTTTCTTCAATGAATTGTCTTTGCACACCTTTGTCCATATATAAGTGAATATATTTCTAGACTTTCTGTTCTATTCCATTGATCTGTTTGATGCCATTGCTGCCACAGTCTTTATTTTTATATTAAGTCTTTAAATTATATAGTGTTAGCTGTCTGATTTTGTTCTTATTCCAAGTTGTTTTGGTTATTTGAGGTCATTTGCATTTCCATATGAATTTTTAAAATATTTATTTATTTATTTATTTTTGGCTGTGCTGTGCAGCTTGTAGGATCTTCCCCGACCAGGGATTGAACCCGCACCCTTGTCCGTGAAAGCATGGCATCCTAACCACTGGACCGCCAGGGAATTCCTCCACATGAATTTTAGAATCAGCTTGTCAATTTCTTTTTAAGAAAGGCCTGTTGTGAGAATTGTGGTGAACCTGTTGATAAGTGAACTTGATGAGAATTAACCTAGGATATCATAATATTGAGTCTTCTGACTTACGAACAAATCTCTCCATTATCTTATTTAGGTCTCAAATTTCTTTCAGCCATGTTTTATAGTTTTCACTCACAGGTCTTTCACATCTTTTGTCAGAATTTCCTCTATGTATTTCATATTTTTTATGCTATTTCAAGTGATATTTTTCAAATTTCAGTTTCCAGTTACTTGTTTGTATTAATCATTTATAAAAATTTTAATTTATTTTATTTTTGGCTGCATTCCATCTTCGTTGCTGTGCATGGGCTTTCTCTAGTTACGGCAAGTGGGGACTACTCTTCGTTGTGCGGCACGGCCTCAGTAGCTGTGGCTCACGGACTCTAGAGCGCAGGCTCAGTAGTTGTGGCGCCTGGGCTTAGTTGCCCTGCATCATGTGGGATCTTCCTGGACCAGGGCTCAAACCCATGTCCCCTGCATTGGCAGGCAGATTCTTAACCACTGCGCCACCAGGGAAGTCCAGTACAATGTTGAGTAGAAGTGGTGAGAGGGAACATCCTTGTATTATTCCTGATCTTAGTGAGAAAGCATTCAGTCTTTCTCATTAAGTATGCTATTAGTGGTAGAGTTTTTTAGTTTTTTAGTTTTTGTAAATGCTCTTATCAGGTGGAAGAAGTTCACTTCTGTTCCTAGTTTGCTGAGAGTTGGGTGGTTTTGTTTCATTTTAAAATCATGAATAGCTGTTGGATTTTGTCAATGCTTTTTCTATATCTATTGAGATAAGCATATTGTTTTTCTTTTTCAGTTTGTTAATATGGTAAATTACTTTGTTAAACCACCCTTGCATTTTGGGGATAAACCCCATTTGCTCGTGATACATTATCCTTTTTATATATTGTTGGATTTAGTTTGCTAATGTTTTGTTTAGAAATTTTACATCTATGTCTATGAGGGATATTTGTCTGTAGTTTTCTTGTAATGTTTTTGGGTTTTGTATTTGGGAAATGCTGGACTTTAGGTGTGAATTGAGAAGTAATTGCCTCTTCTCAGTTTTCTGGAAGAGTGTGTCTTGACTTAATAGTATTTTTTCCTTAAATGTTTTATAGAATTCATCAGTGAAGCCACCCAGGACTGGAGTTTTCTTTGTGGGGAAGATTTTATTGAAAATTTCAGTTTATTTAGTAGATATAGCTCTAACCAGGTTATTTATTCTTGAATGAGCTTTAGTAGTTTGTATCTTCTGAGGAATTTGTCCATATCATTTACCTTGTTGAATTTATTGGCATAAAATTGTTCCTAATATTCCCTTATTATTTTTTAATGTCTGTGGAGTCTGTAGTGATTGTAACCTCTCTCATTTCTGACATTGGTAAATTGTGACTTTCTTTATTCCTTATCAGTCTGGCTAGAATTTTATCACTTTTATTGATCTTTTGAAAGAGTCATTTTTGCTTTTATTGTTTTTCCCTAGAATCTTCTCTTATTTCATTAATTTTTTTTCTTTTTATCTTTATTTAATTTTCTCTGCTTTGGATTTATCTTGCTGTTCTATTTCTAGTATAGTGGAATCTGAGGTCACTAATTTGAGACCCAAATTTTCTTCATTAATTTCCTTCTTTCCTAATATAGGTGGTCTCCTCAGACTCTCAACCCCACCCAGTTTTCCTCTCCCTTCACTATAACTTGGAAAATCTCAAAACAGTAAATTGGGGCAGTCACTGAACTCACCCATCTCCCAGAGAGCTCTGTTCTTTGTTGTCTGATGTTCAGTGTCTTGAAAACAGTCTTTCCTTATATTTTGCCCAGTTATTTTGGTTGTTTCAGGTAGGAGGGTAAATCTGGTCTCTGTTATTCCACTTTTGCCAGAAGTGGAAGTGCCAAGAGTATGAGTTTTCAAAATACATTTCATAAGAGGCATTCCACTGTGTTGTTTAGTTGTGGATATCTGGTGGAATTTTCTTTGCTAGGATTTGACCCATGTTGATAATTTTTGCTTATCCAAATTCACAGTGCAGTGATGTTGGGCATGGGGGTATTTACAGTTGAAGTAGAATTTGGGAAGAGTAGCTGTAGGAGTCATTTTCCTAAGCTAGGCACAGTATAAATAAAATTATCTGCTTTAGATCAATCTAAGAATTCTTAGTTTAGGGAATACTCAGAAGTATTAATGGGAAAGAATTGGGGCAGTCAGTGGCAAAGCAAAAGAAAAATCAGAGCTATCAGCAAGTGCAGACAAAAAAAAAAAAAAAAAAAAGAAAAGGAAGACAAAAATCCCAACTAAGGTAAAATTAAATTTGTTCAAAACTTACTGATACAAAATTTATGATTACACGTGGCATTTACTCTGAAGTTTTCCTTGACTTAGAATAGATATTGCAAGTTAATAGGTTTTAAAGACTGAACAAAAGATACTTATTTTTCAAATCAACTGTTGTAAGTTTGGAAGTAAGTAAAATCTGAAATGAACTGTTTTTCTATGCTTTGGAAATATCTCTACACAAACACTTAATACATTAATTACAGATCTGTTTTTCCTATAATTTGCAGTAAGGCCCCTAATAATCTCCATTAAATGAATTGGCCTAGCATGAATTACTTTATATATTTGAAAAAAAATTAAATATATTTAAAATTATTTGTGGCTCACATTTTAATGATGCAGGCTTGATTCTTCCTTAATTAGATTACTAGGGGAGAAGAAAGTTGAATACAGGCACACGGTGGAGGTATTGCAGGTTTAGTTCCAGACCACCTCAGTAAAGCCGATATGACAATAAAGTCACATGAATTTTTTGGTTTCCCAATGCATGTAAAAGTTATTATACACTATACTGTAGTTTATTAAGTGTGCAGTAGCATTATATCTAAAACAACAGTGTACATACCTTAATTAAAAAATACTTTATTGCTAAAAAACGCTAATCATCATCTGAGCCTTCAGTGAGTTGTAATCTTTTTGCTGGTGGAGGGTCTTGCCTCAGTGCTGATGAATGCTGACTGATCAGGGTGATGGGTGCTGAAGGTTGAGGTGGCTGTGAAAATTTCTTAAAATAAGACAGCAGTGAAGTTTGCCACATTGATTCTTTCCTTTCAAGAACAATCTCTTTGTAGCATGCAATGCTGTTTGATAGCATTTTTCCCACAGTAGAACTTTTTTCAAAATCAGAGTGAATCCTTTCAAACCCTCTTGCTGCTTTATCAACTAAGTTTATGTAATATTCTAAATCCTTTGTTGTCATTTCAACAATCTTCATCAGGTGTAGATTCCATTTCAAGAAAACACTTTGTTCAACTCCTTATCCATTAAAGTTTTATCATGAGACTACAGCAGTTCATTCACACCTTCAGACTTCACTTCTAATTCTAGTTCTCTTGCTATTTCCACCACATCTGCAGTGACTTCCTTCACTGAAGTCTTGAACCCCTCAACAGTATCCTTGAGGGTTGGAATCAACTTCTTCCAAACTCCTGTTAATGTTAATATTTTGACCGCTTCCCATGAATCACAGATATTCTTAATGGCATCTAGAATGGTGAATCCTTTCCAGAAAGTTTCAATTTACTTTGCCCCGTTCTAGCAGAAGAATCACTATGTATTGCAGCTATAGCCTTTTGAAATCTGTTTCTTTTTTTAAAAAATTAACTAATTAATTAATTAATATTTGGCTGCGTCGGGTCTTTGTTGCTGTGTGTGGGCTTTCTCTAGTTGCGGCGAGTGGGGGCTACTCTTCGTTGCGGTGTGTGGGCTTCTCATTGCGGTGGCTTCTCTTGTTGCGGAGCACGGGCTCTAGGCATATGGGCTTCAGTAGTTGTGGCACGCAGGCTCAGTAGTTGTGGCTCATGGGCTTAGTTGCTCCGCAGCATGTGGGATCTTCCCAGACCAGGGCTCGAACCTGTGTCCCCTGCATTGGCAGGTGGATTCTTAACCACCATGCCACCAGGGAAGTCCCTGAAATATATTTCTTAAATAATAAGATTTGAAAGTGAAAATTACTCCTTGATCCATGGTCTGCAGAATGGGCATTGTGTTAACAGGCATGAAAACAACATTAATGTCATTGAACGTCTCCATCAGATAATGGGTGATCACGTGCATTGTCACTGAGCAGTAATATTTTGAAAGGAATCTTTCTGAACAATAGGTCTCAACAGTGAGCTTAAAATACTTAGTAAACCATGTTGTAAACAGATGTGTTGTCATCCAGGCTTTGTTGTTCCATTTATAGAGCACAGGCAGAGTAGATTTAACATAATTCTTAAGGGCCCTAGCTAGGACTTTGGGAATGGTATATGAGCATTGGTTTCAGCTTAAAGTCACTAGTCACATTATCCCCTAACAAGAGGGTCCATCTGTCCTTAGAATCTTTGAAGCCAGGCACTGACTTCTCCTCTCTAGCTACGGAAGTCCTCAGATGGCATCTCCTTCCAATATAAGGCTTCGTCTACCTTGAAAATCTGTTGTTTAGTGCAGCTGCCTTCATGAATTATCTTAGCTAGATCTCCTGGATAACTTGCTGCTTCTTCTACATCAGCACTTGCTGCTTTGCTTTTACTTTTATGTTATGGAGATGGCTTCTTTCCTTAAATCTCATGAACCAACTTGTGCTAGCTTCAGACTTTTCTTTCATAGGTTTCTTGCCTCTCTCTGCCTTCAGAGAATTAGAGTTAGGGCCTTGCTCTGGATTAGGCTTTGATTTACGGGAATGTTGTGGCTGGTTGATCTTCTATCCAGACCACTAAAACTTTCTTCATATCGGCAATTAGGCTGTTTTGCTTTCTTATCATTCATGTGTTCACTGGAGTAACACTTTTTTTTTTTTGGGGGGGCGCGTGCGGTTCGCGGGCCTCTCACTGTTGTGGCCTCTCCCGTTGCAGAGCACAGGCTCTGGACGCGCAGGCTCAGCGGCCATGGCTCACGGGCCCAGCCGCTCCGCGGCATGTGGGATCTTCCCGGACCGGGGCACGAACCCGTGTCCCCTGCATCAGCAGGCAGGCGCTCAACCACTGCGCCACCAGGGAAGCCCTGGAGTAACACTTTTAATTTCCTTCAAGGACTTTTCCTTTGCATTCACACCTTGCTACTTATTTGTCATAAGAGGTGTAACTTTTGGCCTGTCTCGACTTCCTCACTAAGCTTAATCCTTTTTAGCTTTTGATGTTAAAGTGAGATGTGTGACTCTTCCTTTTACTTGAGCTCTTAGAGGGCATTATAGAGTAATTAATTGGCTTAATTTCAATATTTTTGTGTCTAAGGGAATAGGGAGGCCTGAGGAGAGAGAGAGAGATGGGGAAACAGCAGTTGGTGGGGCAGTCAGAGGACACACATTTATCAATTAAGTTCACTGTAGTATATGGGCATGGTTACTGGTGCTCCAAAACAATTAAAATAGTAACATCAAAGATCACTGATCACAGATCACCGTAACAAATATAATAACAACAACAACAATAATAATAAAGTTTGAAATATTGTAAGAATTACCAAAATGTGATGCAGAGAGATGAAGTGAGCAAATGCTGTTGGAAAAATGGTGCTGATAGACTTGCTGGACACAGGGTTGCCACAAACATTCAATCTTTAAAAAACTCAATATCTGCAATGCTCAATAAAGTGAAGTGCAATAAAAGAAGGTCTGCCTGTGTAGATGGTGATTATAACCTCCTCTTTTTAAAGAAATAATCATATACTTTGAGTGGGGAGTATATAGGTCCCTAAGCATAATTTATAATTTTTTATAGGTTTGTGGGACCACTGGGTACCATCATCATAAAATGTAAGGATTTTCGAATTATTCAGTTGGATATTCCTGGAATGGAGGAATGTTTGAATATAGCCAGTTCCATTGAGGTAAGTATTTTGGAAGCAAAATGTGATGAAAATAAATAATCATTAAAAGGAACCTTATTTTCTGCTTCACTGTAGCTCTTATGTTTTTTTTTAACATCTTTATTTATTGGAGTATAATTGCTTTACAATGGTGTGTTAGTTTCTGCTTTATAACAAAGTGAATCAGCTATACATATAAATATATCCCATATCTCCTCCCTCTTGCGTCTCCCTCCCACCCTCCCTATCCCACCCCTCTAGGTGGTCACAAAGCCCCGAGCTGATCTCCCTGTGCTATGCAGCTGCTTCCCACTAGCTATCTATTTTACATTTGGTAATATATGTAAGTCCATGCCACTCTCTCACTTCGTCCCGGCTTACCCTTCCCCCTCCCTGTGTCCTCAAGTCCATTCTCTACGTCTGAGTCTTTATTCCTGTCCTGCCCCTATATGTTTCTTTTAGATATTTAGTCATGTTTGTGACTCAAATATTGAAGACTGAATGGAAGAGCCTCACCCTGAGTCATTGTTATAGGAATGTAAAAAGATTTTATTGACTTACAGCAGTTTTTAATGCTGGTTATTCTTCTGGGTTTATGGATGTTGTAGCATGTGACAGGAATTCCTTCCCTTTTAAGGCTGAATAATATTCCATTGTGTGTATATAAATGCTGAGACTTTTTAAAAACGTTATTTCTTTTGTAAAGCAAGTAATTATCAACAATGATTGTAGTCTTGTTTATTTTTAGTAAATCTGAATTTCCATAATTATGTTTGCTTAAGACAGGATGTATTTTATATTTACAGAAATGATATTGAATATCTGTTCAGATTACAAATAATAGAAATTTTACTTGGATAATTTAATATTTAAATTGAAGAGCTCACACTGTTTTCTTTCCCATTTTAAACGATTTTTGTATACCCTCAGATTTTAAGTTGCTTTATTTTAAATCATTGCCACTAAATTATAGCAATTAACTTCATGTTTACAGTATTTTCTAGGTAATTATAGAGACACACTGATTTTTTTTTCCTTCTGTCTTTGAGTGACTGATCTGGGCTTTGTATGCAAAATAAATGCTATTGGCTTAACTGTTAAAGGCGGCAGAAAGGCTTAAATCTGTAGGATCTCATTTGGCTTTTAAACAAAAATAGAGAAACAGAGGAACCACTGTTGTGGTACTGAGAAAATGGCATGTAGCATTTTTCTTTCTGCTTTTGCTAAATTTTACTTAAGGAAATGAGAAGATGAGCTGAACTGTTTGTCTTACATATTCATCATTTGGAAATAACACAGTCATGTTGATTTGGCTGAATTTGCTGACATGAGTGAGAAACGCACTGTGGCTTCTAGGCTGTTAAAGGGAAATGCTGTCCTGCTGTTTGAGCCAGGGAATGCCACTCACCCACTTCAGTTGAGCCTGTGTTTTTTTTCAGTTGTGGGGTTGGATTTTCACTGAGCTGTCCACATTTTTTTTTTCTTATCCCGTTTATAACTTGTAAGATAGATGGTGGGTGTTAGTGAAGTTGCCTGTGGTAAAGAAACAAGGCAAAGCCTATTACCCCACTTGCTGATTGCATTTACTTAACTTCTTGGCATCTGACACTAATCAGTTGTTTATTTAGCTACACATATTACCTAAAGCTCTGTAGAAACTGACTGATTATGTAGAAGCCTTACGGCTGAAAAGAAGCAGTAAGTAATTTGACCTTGTTTTAACAACATAGTAAATACACATGTTGTACTTGGCCTCTCGCCTTTTCCTGGCATCCAATTTCCCTCCCTTCTTCCATACATCTTGACATAATTTGGTAGTAATAAGTGCATTTCTTTTCTTTTTTTTTAAAGAAGATGTTGGGGGTAGGAGTTTATTAATTAATTTATTTTTGCTGTGTTGGGTCTTCGTTTCTGTGCGAGGGCTTTCTCTAGTTGTGGCAAGCGAGGGCCACTCTTCATCGCGGTGCGCGGGCCTCTCACTATCGCGGCCTCTCTTGTTGTGGAGCGCAGGCTGCGGACGCGCAGGCTCAGTAGTTGTGGCTCACGGGCCTAGTTGCTCCGCGGCATGTGGGATCCTCCCAGATCAGGGCTCGAACTTGTGTCCCCTGCATTAGCAGGCAGATTCTCAACCACTGCGCCACCAGGGAAGACCAGTGCATTTCTTATAAAGCACGGTTGAACTATTCTTTGTTATCAAAATCCATATACCCAAATATATTCTGTTGCCATAAATAGAATCCCATTGGAAGAATAACTGGCAAGTGCTTGGTTTTCTAAATTATAGCAGGAAGTCAGATGAATCTTATTTTCTATATAGTTTCAGTGGCCTTTTAGGGTTGAAATGACTTCAGTTCTTTGAGCATTAATGTGTTTAAAGGAAAAGTTCTGTCTCTAGTGACATGAAACGTAATCACGACAAATCTGAGCCTGAGTGCTTATTGCCTGCCAGAATGGTTGCTGACATGCATTTAAAATAATGGTTGTGGGCTTCCCTGGTGGCGCAGTGGTTGAGAGTCCACCTGCCGATGCAGGGGATATGGGTTCGCGCCCCGGTCCGGGAGGAGCCCACGTGCCGCGGAGCGGCTGGGCCCGTGAACCATGGCCGCTGGGCCTGCGTGTCCGGAGCCTGTGCTCCGCGGCGGGAGAGGCCTCAGTGGTGAGAGGCCCGCGTACAGCAAAATAAAATAAAATAAAATAATGGTTGTACCGATCACTATGTAATACAGTATGGAGGTTCCTCAAGGAATTAAAAATAGAACTACCATATGATCCAGCAATCCCACTTCTCGGTATATATCCGAAGGAAACACAAAATCATTGTCTTAAAGAAATATCTGTACTCCCATGTTCACTGCAGCATTATTCATAATAGCCAAGGTATAGAAACAACCTAAGTGTGTTGATGGATGAATGAATAGGGAAAATCACACACACACACACACACACACACACACACACACAGGAATATTATTCAGCCTTAAAAAAGAAAGCAGTCCTGGGCTTCCCTGGTGGTGCAGTGGTTGAGAGTCCGCCTACTGATGCAGGGGACACTGGTTCGTGCCCCGGTCCAGGGAGATCCCACATGCCGTGGAGCGGCTGGGCCCGTGAGCCATGGCCGCTGAGCCTGCGCGTCCGGAGCCTGTGCTCCGCAATGGGAGAGGCCACAACAGAGAGGCCCGCGTACCGCAAAAAAAAAAGAAAGCAGTCCTGCCATTTGCAAGAACATGGATGAAACTGAAGGGGGTTGTGTTAAGTGAAATAAGCCAGACAGAGAAAGACAAGTAATTCATGGTATCACTTATATGTGGAATCTAAAAAATAAAAAAAAGCAAACATAGAAACAGGGAGTAGAAAAGTGGTTTCCAGGGGCTGGAGGTGGGTGAAATAGGGAGAGGTTGGTAAAAGTTACAGATGTTTATGAGATAAGGTTTGAGAATCTAATGTGTAACATGGACTATATTTGATAACACTGTATTATGTAATTGAAGTTTGCTAAGAGAGTAGAACTTAAATGTTTTCATAAACAACAACAGAAGGTAAATATGTGAGGTGATGGATGTGTTAATTAACTCGATGGGGGAAAACCCTTTTGCGATGTGCATGTGTATCAAATCATCACTTTGTACATTTGAAATATCTTACAGTTTAATAAAGCTGTCAATTTATACCACAGTAAAGCTGAAAAAAATTTTTTAATATTGCGAAGAATATCTTTTAAATAATAAAATTTAAAAATAAAATAAAATAAAGGTTCTACTGACCTAAAAGGAGGTAGCTTTATTCTGAGAGCTTGGGGATGTTAGCGTGATGTTGGGCCCTCTTCGCCTCCAGCTGAGTGTCTCCAAAATTACTGCAGTTTGAATTATGCTAATTGATTTTGCTGCTTTTTTTTCCCCGCTCACAGAAATGCTTTCTAAAACTCCCCTGTCAGAAGGATGAAACTGCCAGGTGATGTTCTGTTTCTCAGTTCCTCCATCTAGTCAGGTTTCCCTGGTGTTGTCACCAGAATTCAAGTGCTTCAGATGGCAATAGGCTTATTTTGGGACCACAGAGTTATTGCCCCGGTTTTGGGTCAGTGTAGCATAAAGGTATGAGAATACCTGACCATATCACTCTAGGAAGGGAGGAAATTTCACATCGATGGAGGCGATGTGGAACATGTAACAGCTAAAATTATTTTAGAGTTTATTATGTGCCAGGTACTGTTCTAGCCCTGTTACATACATTTTCTCTCTTAATGCTCCCAACAGCCCTAAGAGGTAGAGGTAGCCCTATGAGGTTACTTCCTCTACTTTACAGCTAAGGAAAGTGAGGCATAGAGTGGTTACATTACTTAAACACTCTTGCATCGGCATCTGGAATTTGAGTCCAGCAGTCTGACTCCCTTCTGACTCTTTGGCTACTAAGCTTTTTTACAATTGCTTACACACACTGATTTTAAATAATTTACATATGTTTCTGTATAGTTAATAACTGGATTTTGAGCCAAGGCCTTACTGACTAACCAAAACCTATTCTCTGATCCCCAGAAGTATTTGGACCTTTTTATTAGGGCTTATTAAATGGTCTCAAGAAGCAGTTTTTTCATTTTTCTCCTGAGTAGGTGTGCACGTTGTTTTGTTCTTTTCTTCATTCAGCAAATGCTAATTGAGTGTATGTTATGTGCCAGAAACTTAGAGGCTGAAAGCATGGTAATTAGCCTCAGTAAGGTATAATTGTATCTAGTGATAAATACCATGTTAGAGAAATATATTGGGTGTCCATCATTATTAGGCCGTATTTAATACCAATTTGGCAATTAGAAAGTGTTTAAAATTGTGATATGTTCCAATTTTCTTTTTTATTTCTTTTTTCCCCTAGGCATTGTCTACCCTGGACTCCATCACTCTGATGTACCCTTTCTTTTACCGGCCCATGTTTGAAGTGATAGAAGATGGCTGGCATTCTTTCCTTCCTGAGCAAGAGTTTGAACTCTACTCTTCAGCTGTGAGTAACTTTTGAGAGAACTATGGGTAATGAGAAATAACCCAGCACTTTACTTGTGAAAATGATCACTTCCCTTTGACGAGTAATAAGGTGCAGTTGACTTATCCATGCCTAAAAGAAGTATCTATTAGCTATTAGTGCTGCAGCCTTTGCCGTTCAGAGATTTGCATAATTTGTTCCCAGTGCTGCAGCTTAAGTAATTTTTCTTCTAGTGGATTTACTGATAAAACATTAAGATCTTCATAAAGATAGTCCTGAAAACAGCTTTATATACAGTAATTAGGTTCTGAGCCATCTCCCAAAAGTCTTTTGAACCCACTGTGTATCTAGGAGAGCACTAGAGAACCATGTATCAATTTGTTTTTGTGGGATGATTTTTGTGATTTTATAATTTGGATCCAGCAGTGGATCCAGTGTACTAGATCCACTGCTCTTTCTGGAAGATTGGAAGATTGGCAGGACCTTCCTGCACACTTTCTGCTTCTACTGCTGCCCACCCTCCTGAAGCCATTTTTTTCTTAGCTTTTGTTAATACTTTTTCCATCCTGATACTTGTTTTTACTGTTAAGTATTCTGCCAGTGGACGGTAATAGTACCCAAATAACCTGTACATATGGAATGAGAAGATATACATAAATGCCAGATTAAAAACAGTCAAGGTTTTTCTATCCCACTTTTACTTAGCAGTGGGATGTTGTTTATAAAGGTTTTTTGCTTTCACCAAAAAAGAAACATCTGTGTCTGTCATTGAGTGTTCCTTCCCCTTCTCCCTTAACTGGCTGAAATGTACAAATACCCAAAAAAAGGAATGGCTGTATCTCATTAGGAAAGAAGCTGCAATTGACCAATAAATAGAGGCTGTTGGTCTTAAAAAAAAAAGTTTATTTTTTTTTATTTTTTTTTACTACTTTTCTTTTTCCAGCATACCTCTGTAAATGGGTCCTAGGAGGATCAAGAAGTAGGGACCAGGGTGCCATGTAGTTTAAAGAACAAAGATGTCCATAGCAGCAAAGTGAGAAAGGAAGGGGAATTTTACATTCTTGTGTATGGACCATTTTTTTTTTCACATCTTTATTGGAGTATAATTGCTTTACAATGGTGTGTTAGTTTCTGCTTTATAACAAAGTGAATCAGTTATACATATACATATGTTCCCATATCTCTTCCCTCTTGCGTCTCCCTTCCTCCCACCCTCCCTATCCCAGCCATCCAGGTGGTCACAAAGCACCGAGCTGATCTCCCTGTGCTCTGCGGCTGCTTCACACTAGCTATCTGTTTCACGTTTGGTAGTGTATATATGTCCATGCCACACTCTCACTTCGTCCCATCTTACCCTTCCCCCTCCCCATATCCTCAAGTCCACTCTCTAGTAGGTCTGTGTCTTTATTGCTGTCTTACCCCTAGGTTCTTCATGACATTTTTTTCTTTAAATTCCATATATATGTATTAGCATATCGTATTTGTCTTTCTCTTTCTGACTTACTTCACTCTGTATGACAGACTCTAGGTCCCTCCACCTCTTTACAAATAGCTCAAAGTCGTTTCTATTTATGGCTGAGTAATATTCCATTGTATGTATGTGCCACATCTTCTTTATCCATTCATCTGATGATGCACACTTAGGTTGTTTCCACTCCGGGCTATTGTAAATAGAGCTGCAGTGAACATTTTGGTACATGACTCTTTTTCAATTATGGTTCTCTCAGGGTATATGCCCAGTAGTGGGATTGCTGGGTCATATGGTAGTTCTACTTGTAGTTTTTTAAGAAACCTCCATACTGTTCTCCATAGTGGCTGTACCAATTCACATTCCCACCAGCAGTGCAAGAGGCTTCCCTTTTCTCCACACCCTCTCCAGCATTTATTATTTCTAGATTTTTTGATGATGGCCATTATGACTGGTGTGAGATGATATCTCATTGTACTTTTGATTTGCATTTCTCTAATGATTAATGAAGTTGAGCATTGTTTCATGTGTTTGTTGGCAGTCTGTATATCTTCTTTGGAGAAATGTCTGTTTCGGTCTTCTGCGCATTATTGGATTGGGTTGTTTGTTTTTTTGTTATTGAGCTGCATGAGATGCTTATAAATTTTGGAGATTAATCCTTTGTCAGTTGCTTCATTTGCAAATATTTTCTCCAATTCTGAGGGTTGTCTTTGTTCTTGTTTATGGTTTCCTTTGTTGTGCAAAAGCTTTGAAGTTTCATTAGGTCCCATTTGTTTATTTTTGTTTTTATTTCCATTTCTCTAGGAGGTGGGTCAAAAAGGATCTTGCTGTGATTTATGTCTTAGAGTGTTCTGCCTGTGTTTTCCTCTAAGAGTTTTATAGTTTCTGGCCTTAGATTTAGGTCTTTAATCCATTTTGAGCTTATTTTTGTGTATGGTGTTAGGAAGTGATCTAATCTCATACTTTTACATGTACCTGTTCAGTTTCCCCAGCACCACTTATTGAAGAGGCTGTCCTTTCTCCACTGTACATTCCTGCCTCCTTTATCAAAGGTAAGGTGACCATATGTGCATGGGCTTATCTCTGGGCTTTCTATCCTGTTCCATTGATCTATCTTTCTGTTTTTGTGCCAGTACCATACTGTCTTGATTACTGTAGCTTTGTAGTATAGCCTGAAGTCAAGGAGCCTGATTCCTCTAGCTCCATTTTTCGTTCTCAAGATTGCTTTGGCTATTCGGGGTCTTTTGTGTTTCCATACAAATTGTGAAAGTTTTTGTTCTAGTTCTGTGAAAAATGCCAGTGGTAGTTTGCTAGGGATTGCATTGAATCTGTAGATTGCTTTGGGTAGTAGAGTCCTTTTCACAATGTTGATTCTTCCCATGCAAGAACATGGTATATCTCTCCATCTATTTGTATCATCTTTAATTTCTTTCATCAGTGTCTTATAATCTGCATACAGGTCTTTTGTCTCCTTAGGCAGGTTTATTCCTAGATATTTTATTCTTTTTGTTGCAGTGGTAAATGGGAGTGTTTTCTTGATTTCACTTTCAGATGTTTCATCATTAGTGTATAGGAATGCCAGAGATTTCTGTGCATTAATTTTGTATCCTGCTACTTTACCAGATTCATTGATTAGCTCTAGTAGTTTTCTGGTCGCATCTTTAGGATTCTCTATGTATAGTATCATGTCATCTGTAAAGAGTGACAGCTTTACTTCTTCTTTTCCGATTTGGATTCCTTTTATTTCCTTTTCTTCTCTGATTGCTGTGGCTAAAACTTCCAAAACTATGTTGAATAAGAGTGGTGAAGAGCTTCTCTGGTGGTGCAGTGGTTGAGAATCTGCCTGCTAATGCAGGAGACACAGGTTCGAGCCCTGGTCTTGCCGGATCCCACATGCCGCAGAGCAACTAGGCTCGTGAGCTGCAACTACTGAGCCTGTGCATCTGGAGCCTGTGCTCGCAACAAGAGTGGCCGCGATAGTGAGAGGCCCGTGCACCATGATGAAGAGTGGCCCCCGCTTGCCACAACTAGAGAAAGCCCTCGCACAGAAACGAAGACCCAACACAGCAAAAATAAATTAATTAATAAACTCCTACCCCCAACATCTTCTTTAAAAAAAAAAAAAAAGGAGTGGTTAGAGTGGGCAACCTTGTCTTGTTCCTGATCTTAGTGGAAATGCTTTCAGTTTTTCTCCATTGAGGACGATGCTGGCTGTGGGTTTGTCATATATAACCTTCATTATGTTGAGGAAAGTTCCCTCTATGCCTACTTTCTGCAAGGTTTTTATCATAAATGGGTTTTTAAATTTGTCGAAAGCTTTCTCTGCATCTATTGAGATGATCATATGGTTTTTCTCCTTCAATTTGTTAATATGGTGTATCACGTTGATTGATTTGCACATATTGAAGAATCCTTGCATTCCTGGAATAAATCCCACTTGATCATGGTGTATGATCCTTTTAATGTGCTGTTGGATTCTGTTTGCTAGTATTTTGTTGAGGATTTTTGCATCTATGTTCATCAGTGATATTAGCCTGTAGTTTTCTTTTTTTTGTGACATCCTTGTCTGGGTTTGGTATCAGGGTGATGGTTGCCTTGTGGAATGAGTTAGGAAGTGTTCCTCCCTCTGCTATATTTTGGAAGAGTTTGAGAAGGATAGGTGTTAGCTCTTCTCTAAATGTTTGATAGAATTCGCCTGTGAAGCCATCTGGTCCTAGGCTTTTGTTTGTTGGAAGATTTTTAATCACAGTTTCCATTTCAGTGCTTGTGATTGGTCTCTTCATATTTTCTATTTTTTCCCAATTCATTCTTGGCAGGTTGTGCATTTCTAAGAATTTGTCCGTTTCTTCCAGGTTGTCCATTTTATTGGCATAGAATTGCTTGTAATCTCTCATGATCTTTTGTATTTCTGCAGTGTCAGTTGTTACTTCTCCTTTTTCATGTCTAATTCTATTGATTTGAGTCTTCTCCCTTTTTCCTTTTTTTTTTTTGCGGTATGCGGGCCTCTCACCATTGTGGCCTCTCCCATTGCAGAGCAACGGCTCTGGATGCGCAGGCCCAGCGGCCATGGCTCACGGGCCCAGCCGCTCCGCGGCATGTGGGATCCTCCCGGACCAGGGCACGAACCGGCTTCCCCCGCATCGGCAAGCAGACTCTCAATGACTGCGCCACCAGGGAAGCCCCTCCCTTTTTATCTTGATGAGTCTGGCTAATGGATTATCAATTTTGTTTATCTTCTCAAAGAACCAGCTTTTAGTTTTATTGATCTTTGCTATCGTTTCCTTCATTTCTTTCTCATTTATTTCTGATCTGATCTTTATGATTTCTTTCCTTTTGCTAACTTTGGAGTTGTTTGGTTCTTCTTTCTCTAATTGCTTTAGGTGCAAGGTAGCTTGTTTATTCAAGATGTTTCCTGTTTCTTAAGGTAGGATTGTATTGCTATAAACTTCCCTCTTAGAACTGCTTTTGCTGCATCCCATAGGTTTTGGGTCGTCGTGTCTCCATTGTCATTTGTTTCTAGGTATTTTTTGATTTCCTCTTTGATTTCCTCAGTGATCACTTTGTTATTAAGTTGTGTATTGTTTAGCCTCCATGTGTTTGTATTTTGTACAGATCTTTTCCTGTAATTGATATCTAGTCTCATAGCGTTATGGTCGGAAAAGATACTTGATACAATTTCAATTTTCTTAAATTTACCAAGGCTTGATTGGTGACCCAAGATATGATCTATCCTGGAGAATGTTCCATGAGCACTTGAGAAAAATGTGTATTCTGTTGTTTTTGGATGGAATGTCCTATAAATATCAATAAAGTCCATCTTGTTTAATGTATCATTTAAAGCTTGTGTTCCCTTATTTATTTTCATTTTGGATGATCTGTCCATTTGTGAAAGTGGGGTGTTAAAGCCCCCTACTATGAATGTGTTACTGTCGATTTCCCCTTTTATGGCTGTTAGTATTTGCCTTATGTATTGAGGTGCTCCTATGTTGGGTGCATAAATATTTACAGTTGTTATATCTTCTTCTTGAATCGATCCCTTGATCATTATGTAGTGTCCTTCTTTGTCTCTTGTAATAGTCTTTATTTTAAAGTCTATTTTGTCTGATATGAGAATTGCTACTCCAGCTTTCTTTTGGTTTCCATTTGCATGGAATATCTTTTTCCATCCCCTCATTTTCGGTCTGTATGTGTCTCTAGCTCTGAAGTGGGTCTCTTGTAGACAGCATATATATGGGTCTTGTTTTTGTATCCATTCAGCCAGTCTGTGTCTTTTGGTGGGAGCATTTAATCCATATACATTTAAGGTATTTATCGATATGTATGTTCCTATTCCCATTCTCTTAATTGTTTTGGGCTTGTTATTATAGGTCTTTTCCTTCTTTTGTGTTTCTTGCCTAGAGAAGATCCTTTAGCATTTGTTGTAAAGGTGGTTTGGTGGTGCTGAACTCTCTCAGCTTTTGCTTGTCTGTAAAGGTTTTAATTTCTCCATTAAATCTGAATGAGATCCTTGCTGGGTAGAGTAATCTTTGTTGTAGGTTTTTCTCCTTCATCACTTTAAATATGTCCTGCCAGTCCCTTCTGGCTTGCAGAGTTTCTGCTGAAAGATCAGCTGTTAACCTTATGGGGATTCCCTTGTGTGTTATTTGTTGTTTTTCCCTTGCTGCTTTTAATATGTTTTGTTTGTGTTTAATTTTTGATAGTTTGATTAGTATGTGTCTTGGCGTGTTTCTCCTTGGATTTATCCTGTATGGGACTCTCTGTGCTTCCTGGACTTGATTAACTATTTCCTTTCCCATATTAGGGAAGTTTTCAACTATAACCTCTTTAAATATTTTCTCAGTCCCTTTCTTTTTCTCTTCTTCTTCTGGAACCCCTATAATTGGAATGTTGGTGCGTTTAATGTTGTCTCAGAGGTCTCTGAGACTGTCCTCAGTTCTTTTCATTCTTTTCTCTTTATTCTGCTCTGCAGTAGTTATTTGCAGTATTTTATCTTCCAGGTCACTTCTCCGTTCTTCTGCGTCAGTTATTCTGCCATTGATCCCGTCTAGAGTATTTTTAATTTATTTTATTGTGTTGTTCATCGTTGCTTGTTTCATCTTTAGTTCTTCTAGGTCCTTGTTAAATGTTTCTTGCATTTTCTCTATTCTGTTTCCAAGATTTTAGATCCTCTTTACTATCATTATTCTGAATTCTTTTTCAGGTAGACTGCCTATTTCCTCTTCATTTGTTAGGTGTGGTGGGTTTTTTCCTTGCTCCTTCATCTGCGGTGTGTTTTCTGTCTTCTCATTTTGTTTATCTTACTGTGTTTGCGGTCTCCTTTTTGCAGCCTGCAGGTTCGTGGTTCCCGTTGTTTTTGGTGTCTGTCCCCAGTGGCTAAGGTTGGTTCAGTGGATTGTGTAGGCTTCCTGGTGGAGGGGACTAGTGCCTGTGTTCTGGTGGATGAGGCTGGATCTTGTCTTTCTGGTGGGCAGGTCCACATCTCGTGGTGTGTTTTGGGGTGTCTGTGGACTTATTATTATTTTAGGCAGCCTCTCTGCTAATGGATGGGGTTGTGTTCCTGTCTTGCTAGTTGTTTGGCATAGGGTGTCCAGCACTGTAGCTTGTTAAGGTTGAGTGAAGCTGGGTGTTGGTGTTGAGATGGAGATCTCTGGGAGATTTTCACTGTTGGATATTATGTGGAGCTGGGAGGTCTCTTGTGGACCAGTGTCCTGAAGTTGGCTCTCCCACCTCAGAGGCACAGCACTGACTCCTGGCTGCAGCACCAAGAGCCTTTCATCCACACGGCTCTCTAGCTTCCTACCCCAGCTATACTGAATTCCTTGCAGTTCCCTTGATTCATTCGCCAATTCATGCTGCCCCGCCTCTTTGGAGCATTTTTATATAGTTTGTGGATATCTACCTGTATTTACATTTATATTCAGGGTCTTTATAACATTAAAAACTGCATAGTAAGCATTCTCAAATGCATGATGCTTTTCTTTTGTATCCATTAACTACTAGCTAACAGCTACCTTAGAGGAATCCTTAGTTACTTCCTAGGTGGAAAATGGCAGTCAGAATTTGATCTGGAAGGGAGATGTCTGGATGATTTTCTTGATTATCCAGAAACGTCTGTATAAATGACTTGCTCATGATTTATCTTGTAGTTAGGTGCCATAAGTGAACCAGTCTAAGTCTACATTCAACAAGCCAACGTTCAAATCAGTCTCCTATTCTGTGCAGAAATCCTCTGTGCTAACACATCCACGATGTGGTTGTCCAGCTTCTGCTTGAAATCTCTAGTGCAAGAGAATTTGCAAAATCATACGGTAATGTCCCAGATGGGAACAGTCCTAATACCAAGCTGAAGTTCCCCTGTACTTAGACCCCATGTTTCTGATGTTGTGTTGTGTTTTTCAGGTTGTCTTATTCCTCTACTATGAATTGTTCTTCAAATTAAGAACTTTTATGTCCCCATTAAGTTTCCTCTTCTACAGATTAAATATCAGTATTTATTTCAGCCTTTTCCCATAGTGCTGAACTCAGGGCCCCACCCTGTCCTGGCTGCTTTCCTCAGCAAGGCCTTCAGTTTGTCATTGATTCTCTTAAAACATGGTACCCGTAACATTTAGCGTAGATTGGAACTATTACTGATACTTTACTGTACCCTAAAGTTGCATTGGCCTTTTTCAGAATTAAATTACTAATGAAATAAACTAAAATTCCTTCATCCTTATACATGTGTTGTTAAGGGATCCTCCTTGCCTTTTTGTTTGTTTGTCCGTTCATTCATTCTTATATTCAACATTTTTTTCTCGTAGGCATTTCCTTTTGGGGTTAGCTACTTAGTTAAGCAATTTGTATATTTGAATTTCTGTTTTAAATTCCTGCAAATTTTGTAATCCACAAATTTAATGAGAACATTTTTAATGCCTTGATTTGAGGTATTTGCTTACTATTGCTAGATTATGGAAATTTTAGATAAGCAAAGCATGGTCCCTTCCTTTTAATTGTTCAAAGTCTAATAATTATCTAAGTAATTGAATACAATAAAATAAGTGCTGACAAAATTTCCACAAGACACAGGGGAAATGAAATTATTAGATCTGTGTTATAGAAAGTCAGTTCTGTTGCAAAATGCTGAGAAACTGCTTAATCGGATACTGTAATAACATAAAGTAGATGGTTGGATCAGTAGCAGAGTGATTACAGTGCAGAAGGATTCAGGAAGTGGAATTAAAAGGAGTTGGTGAGTCACTCCCTGGATGTGAGAGGTAAAACAGGCAGTGGCATCTAGGTTTTACCATTGAAATGGGAAAGACAGAAAGAGAAATATGTTTGACAGGGAATGAGCTGAGTTCAGTTGTGGGGATGGCAAATTCAAAGGGCCTGTGTGGTACATGTCATTGAATATGTACAAGAGATAGTTTAGAGCTTATTTGAGAGATCTGTGTTAAAAATGAAATATTGAGCATAATCAATGTATACATTGTGGGAACCATGGGGAGAAGTTGATATTGCTGAGGGAAAGCATCTAAAGTAAGTAGGGGGCCAAGGATGAACCATGTAAGGGATGAGTGGAGGAAAAAGCCAAGGGAAGAGCGAGCTTCAAGGAGGGGGTCACTAATGTGAAAGCTTCTTATTCGTTGTTTGTTTATTGTCTCTCTTCTGGTCTAGGATACAAGCTGCTAGAATATAAACTTTAGGATGGTGGGAAACATACATGTCATTCTTATTCTCTACTGTATTCTTTTTTTTTAACATCTTTATTGGAGTATAATTGCTTTACAATGGTGTGTTAGTTTCTGCTTTATAACAAAGTGAATCAACTGTACATATACGTATATCTCCATACCTCCTCCCTCTTGCATCTCCCTCCCACCCTCCCTATCCCACCCCTCTCGGTGGTCACAAAGCACTGAGCTGATCTCCCTGTGCTATGCAGCTGCTTCCCACTAGCTATCTATTTTACATTTGGTAGTATATATAAGTCCATGCCACTCTCTCACTTCGTCCCAGCTTACCCTTCCCCCTCCCTGTGTCCTCAAGTCCATTCTCTACGTCTGCATCTTTATTCCTTTCCTGCCCCTAGGTTCCTCAGAACCATTTTTTTTTTTTGTAGATTCCATATATATGTGTTAGCATACAGTATTTGTTTTTCTGTTTCTGACTTACTTCACTCTGTATGACAGACTCTAGGTCCATGCACCTCACTACAAATAACTCAATTTCGTTTCTTTTTATGGTTGAGTAATATTCCATTGTATATATGTGCCACATCTTCTTTATCCATTCATCTGTTGATGGACACTTAGGTTGTTTCCATGTCCTGGCTATTGTAAGTAGAGCTGCAATGAACATTGTTGTACATGACTCTTTTTGAATTATGATTTTCTCAGGGTATCTACTGTATTCTTAGCACATGATTGGCAAGCAGTTGATATTTGTTGAGCAAATGAATATAGGAATGTGTGCATTTATGCAGGATAGGACAAAAGGACAATAAGGCCTTCTATATATCTTTGGAATCCTCTGCCACGTAGACATATATCACTTAATCAGTCAGTATTCGTTGAGTAAGGTTTTTTGACCATCTCAAAAACTTTCTAAATAGTATTAGCCAGTCCCTTCTTCTCTATTATATCCAAAAGAGATGTATGGTATTGAGAAGACAGAGTACTAAAACTAGCTATCAAGATATCTTATGTTGCATCCCAGATATGTTGGCTGCTTGACTTTCTGGGACTCAGTTTCCAAGTCTACACGATGAAAGTATTGGACAAATGATCTTTAAGAGTTCCTCCCCTTTTAACATGCTTTTATTCTAGGATATCATGAAATATTATTTCAGATACTTTGCTGAAATACACATATATAGTATATCAGTACTCTCCCAATCTACTACTTCAGAAATTATATACAACAACGATGATGATAAGGTAATGGTTGAGTAGCTTCTATCTGACAAGACCTCCTGCAGATATACAATGACAAACTATGAATAAAATACAGAAAACTACTACTTGGAGGCTCTGGTAAGTGAACAGAAATCAGCATATTTTAGAGGGGAGTGAAAACTTAGAGGAAGTGAATGACAGAGTGAATTTCCTATTTTGCGGGCCTTGTCCTGAGGCCGGTGAAATTATGGCATTGATGGTATAGGACAGCTAACATTCTGGTGAAAAGCCCACTTTGTCTCTGGTGGGAGGAAGGGCTTGGGGAACCAGAGAGCCAGAGGAGGGGAACCTTGATTCTGTATATAATCCTGAATCTCTGGCTGACTCTTGACCCATGATTGCATGGGAGAAACTGGGAGCAGTCAGAGCTAAGGTCTGAGCTGCCGTGCACCTCAGATGTTACAGAGTTTGCAGTTTAAGTCTGAACAAGCCGTTTCCTTGTAAAACAGAACCATAACACTCTTCAAAGATGTGTAATAGAATTCAGTTTCTGGACATTCACAATGTCCAGGATACAGTCCAAAGTTGAGCCAGGATGTTATGACCCATTCTCAAGAAAAAAGACAATCAGCTCCCTTTCCTCAGCTGCCGCTAAGGTGCTTGGTCCTTCTGAGGAAGCTAAGGCCGCGTTGGGGTGCAGCCCTCACTTCATCCGGTGACTAGCATCGCTCCTGGCAGCACCTGGCTAGCACTCACCCACACCGTGGCCTCCGTCTCGGAGCTTGCCTGCATCTACTTGGCCCTCATCCTGCACTACTGAGGTGACGGTCATGGAGGATAAGATCAATGCCTTCATTAAAGCAGCAGGTGTAAATGTTGAACCTTTCTGGCCAGGCTTGTTTGCAAATGCTTTGGCCAGCCAGTGTGGACCTGCCCCAGCAGCTGGTGCTGCCCCAGCAGGAGGTCCTGCCCCCTCCCCCAGTGCTGTCCCAGCTGAGGAGAAGAAAGTGGAAGCAAAGAAAGAAGAATCTGAAGAGTCTGATGATGACATGGGCTTTGATTTTTTTGACTAAACTAAACTTCTTTAGTAACACAAAAAGCTGGGCTCTTTGCAAAAAACAAAAGACAATCAGCAATTGCCAACCCCAAGATGACTCAGATGTTCACGGGATCGTACAAGATCTTTCGAGCAACTGTTTAAACTGCCCAACTTTCCATAAAGGAAACTATGCTTAAAATGAGACAAAAGACAGGAAACCTCAGCAGAGAAATAGAAAACATTACGAAGAGTCAAATGGAACTCAGCATTTTTTGAAAAATTTGTATCTGAAATAAAATATTCACTAGGCTAAATGACAGAGGACAGAAACAGTAAAATTGAAATTGGAGCAATAGAAATTATTTGGAGAAATAAAGAGAGAAGAGAAATTATGGAAAAATAAACAGAGCCTCAAGAATATGTGGAACAATATCAATATATCTAGTATATATATAATTACAGATCCAGGAGAGAATAGACAGAATAGGTAGAAAAAATATTTAAAGAAATAATGTTCAGAAACTAAAAATTTGGTGAATATTCTGAATTCAAAAAACTCAGCAAGCCCCAAACAGGATAAGTATGAAGAAAATCATGCTAGGCACATCATAGTCAGACTGTCAATGAACCATGATAACATGAAGATCTTGAAAGCTGCCAGATAAAAACAACACATTACATACACAGAGACAATTCAAATGACCGTGGACTATTCATCAGAAATCATGGTGACTAGAAGACAAAACTTTTAAAGTGTTGAAAGGAGTAAAACCTATCAACCCTGAATTCTGTATCTGGTGAAAGTATCTTTCAAGGAGGAAGGTGAGACAACATTTTCAGATAAAAAGAAGCTAAGAATTTGTCACCAAGAGACGTTCACTATAAGAAATGTTAAAGGAAGTTCTTCAGACTGAAGGGAAATAATACCAGAGGGAAACCTGAATACTCAAAATGATTGAAGAATATTGAAAATGGTAAATTCTAGGTAAATATAACAAGCTATTTTGTTTCTTTTTAGTGTCTTTAAAATATGTATGACTACTTAAAGCAAAAACAATGGCATTGGGGGCTTCCCTGGTGGCGCAGTGTTTAAGAATCTGCCTGCCAGTGCAGGGGACATGGGTTCGAGCCCTGGTCCGGCAAGATCCCACATGCCGCGGAGCAGCTAAGCCCGTGCACCACAACTACTGAACCTGCGCTCTAGAGCCTGTGAGCCACAACTACTGAGCCCGTGTGCCACAACTACAGAAGCCTGTGCTCCACAACGAGAAGCCACCACAGTGAGGAGCCCGCACACAGCAACGAAGACCCAATGCAGCCAAAAATAAATAAATATATAAATAAATTTATTAAAAAAACAAAAACAAACTATGGCATTGCCTTTGTGGTGTTTATAGTATATGTAGACATATTACGTATGGAAACTATGTCATTAAAAATGACTGGGTGTGGTGTGGCTGAATGGATATAGATCAGTACAGCTTCAAGGTTTTTACATATTACGTAATGTGGGCTAATATTTAAATTAACAATATATATTATAATCCCTAGAGCAGAGTTTCTCGAACTTGGCGCTGTTGACATTTTGGCTAGATAATTCTTTGTTGTGAGAAACTGTCCTGTGCATTGTAGATTGTTTGGCAGTATCCCTGGCCTGCCACTAGATGCCAGTAGCATTCTTCTCCTCCAACCCCAGTAGTCTTCAGTCATTGACAGATGTTCTCTTGGGGCAAAATCACCCCTAGCTGCGAACCATTGTCTTAAGCAGTCACTTCTTAAAAATGTTAAGAGGTATAATTAAAAGATTAATACATTAAAGTGCAATTCTAAAAAGTATTTAAATAATTCAAAAGAAAGTGGGAAAGAAGAAACAGCAATAAAAACTGAAGGGGCAAACAGAAAATAAATGCTAGACTAAAATCCAGCTGTATCGATATTTAATATTGGTGAGCTAAATGCTCCAATTAAAAGGCAGAGACTGTCAGAATGAATTAAAGAAAAAAGCAAGGGAGTTCCCTGGTGGCCTAGTGGTTAGGATTCCAAGGCTTTCACTGCTGAGGGCTCGGGTTTGGTCCCTGGTTGGGGAACTGAGATCCCTCAAGCTGCGTGGTGTGGCCAAAAAAAAGAAGAAAAAAGCAAGATGCAAATATTGCTGTGTACAAGAGATGCATTTTGAATATAAAGAGACAGATTGAAAATAAATGGGTGGGCAAAATGTGCCATGAAAATAATAAGTATAAAAAAGAAGTAGCTTTATTAATTCCAGATTAAAAAAAAAACTTCAAGACACAGAATATTATCAAATAAAGAGGGTCATTCCATAATAATAAAATTCATCAGGACAACATAATGATTTATATATAAAAATAAATATTTATGCCTGATAGCCAAAATTGATGGAAATGAAGAAATAAGCAATTCTGTGATGATTGTAGATTGTTTAAACTGCCCTCTCAGCAAGTAATAGAACAACTAAACTAAAAACAACAACAAAACAAGTAGAGACAGAATCTGAACAACACTCTCTGATGTTAATTGAATACTACTTCCCAACTTCTGCACAATAAACAACATGCAAGAGCACATGGTATGTTTTCTAAGAGAGAATATACGCTGGGCTATTAAATAAATATCAATAAATCTAAAAGGATTGAAACCATACAGTATATAATCCCTGATCACAAAGTAATTATATTAGTAATCAGTTAACACTAAGGTATCGAGGAATACCCAGAGTATTTCTAAATTAAACAACATGCTTGTAAATAATCTGTAACTCAAAGATGAAATCAGAAAGGAAATTAGGAAATATTTTGAACTGAATGATAATATCAAAATTTGTAGAATATAGCTAAAGCAATGTTTAGAGAGAAACTTATAATGTTAAAGTGCTAATATAAAACAAGAAGAAAGGTCTAAAATCACCGACTTAAGCTCCAACTTAAGAAACTGGGAAAAAAATTAGCAAAGTAACTTGAAAGAATGAAATGATAAAAATAAGAGCAGAAATGAACAAAATAACTAGAACTAATAAGTTTAGCAAGGTTGCTCGGTACAAGTGTACAAAATCTAACTGGCAATAAGCAATCTTAAAATGAATAAAGTACTTAGTAATACATTTAACAAAAGGGCAGGATCTATACAAAACACAAAAGAAAACACAAAACATTGCTGAGAGAAGTTAAAGGACATCTAAATAAAAGGAGAAACACATGTTCATGGATTGGAAGACAGTATGGTTAAGATCAGTCAGTAATGGGCTGAGTTATGTAAAGGACCCAATAGTAAATACTTTAGGCTTTGAGGGTCATGAAATCTTTGTTGCAGCTGCTCCACTCTGCTGTTACAGCATGAAAACAGCAATAGATAATGTATCAATGAATGGATGGTGCTGTGTTCCAGTAGTATCTTACAGGCATACCTCATTTTATTGCATTTTCATCTTATTGTGCTTTTCAGATATTGTGTTCTTTACAAATTGAAGGTTTGTGGCAATCCTATGTCAAGCAAGTCTTTCAGTGCCACTTTTCCAACAGCATTTGCTTACTTCATGTCTCTGTTGCATTTTGGTAATTCTGAAAATATTTCAAATCCTCCACCAGCAGAAAGATTATGACTTGCTAAAGGCTCAGATGATGGTTAGCATTTTTTAGCAACAAAATATTTTAAAATTAAGGTATGTACATTTTATTTTTTTAAGACATATTGATGTTGCGCACTTAATAGACTACAGTATAGTGTAAACATAACTTACATGCATTGGGAAAGCAAAAAATTTGTGACTCGCTTTGTTGCAATATTCACTTAATTGCAGTGGTCTGGAACCAAACCTGCAATGTCTCTGAGGTATGCCTGCATTTACAAAAACAAGCAGGGGCCTGGATTTGGCTTGTGGGCTATAGTTTGCTGACCTCTCATTAAGATGCTAATTCTCTCCAAATTGATTTATTGATTCAGTGCAACTCCTATCAAAATTCCAATAGATGTCTTTGTAGAAATTGCCAAGATTATCCTGAAATTTATATGGAACTGCAGAGTTACTAGAATAGCCAAAACAACTTTGAAAAAAAATAGCTAAATTATTTACATTACTTGATTTGAAATTTTACTATTAGGTTACAGTAATCAAGAGAATGTGGTATATTGGCTTAAGGATAGATATATAAATCCATGGAACAAGATAGAGGGTCTAGAGATAAACTCTCCCATTTGTGGTCAATTTTTGCCAAAGGTGCCTAGACAATTTTATAGGTAAAGGAGAGTTTTTTTCAACTAATGGCATTGGAACAACTGGACTGATAAAAGATAGATCTAGACCTTTACTTCCATCCACAAAAATTAACTCAAAATATATTATAGACCAAAACATAAGAGCTAAAGATATACAATTTCTTGAAGAAAACACAGGAGAAAATATTTATGACCATAGATTAGGCAAAGATTTCTTAGATAAGACACTAAAAGTGACCGAAAGCAGATTAGTGATTTCCTAGTATTGGTTGTGGAGGGGAAGGTATGGACTGCAAAGATGCACAAGGGTATCCCAGCAAACACCATGTAGGATAACCAAAAGGAAATTTTTACTTAGATGTATTGAGTTCAGCTATTGAACAGTAAGGCAAAGAGAATATCACAAAATTAACCAAAGAGAAAAGACAAATTACATACATGGTGAAACAAAATTAGAAGAGAAAAAAAACAATTTGGTAAAATTAAACATCTACTTATAAAAAAAAATAAAAAAAAATTAAAAAAAAACATCTACTTATGATAAAAGCTCTTAGCAGAGTTGGATTTGAAAGGAATTTATTTAATCTGATACAGGGTAGCTACAAAAACAAAAATATACAAAAAGCAAATCTTTCATTTGACAAAGATGCCTGCCATTGCTACTCATAGCTGACTCAGGAAGACAAGAAGGAAAAATAAAAGGTATTAGGATTGAAATGAAAGAAGCAAAATTGCTATTAGTTGGGTTTTTTTGGCCATGCAGTACGTGGAATCTTAATTCCCTGATCAGGGGTTAAACCTGCCCCCCTGCATTGGGAGTGCAAAATCTTAACCATTGGACCACCAGTCCAACAACTAAGTCCCTGCTCTTAGTTGTTGATTATATGCTTCTCTACATAGGAAACTGAAAGAATCTTGAAATTGTAGGCATTTCTCTACACCAAACATAATTTTGAAGACATACAACTAAAATGCTGTAAAAATATAATGTTCCTAGGAGTATATCTAAGAAAAGATATGAAAGATGTTTATTGAGAGAATTTTAAAACTTTATTGAAAAATTAAGAAAGCTTTGAAAAGTAGAGGGACACTATGCTCATAGACAAGGATATTAAATATTATAAAGATGTCTCCAAATCAATCTATAAAGTCAGTGCCATCTTATTAAAACACCAGTGGGTTTTTAAGTGGAATTTGATAAAAGTTACATGAAAGAGCAAAGGATCAAGGGGAACCAAGGTTCTCTTGAAGAGCAAGAAGGAGGGAAGAGGATTCTAGGAGACTTAGCCTACTAAATACAAAGTTTATTCTAAAAGCCATGGATGGACTTGCTGCAGCTAGACAAGTGCGACAGAATAGAGAGGCCAACGTGTGGAAAGTTAGTGGCATTGCAGGTCAATGAAAGAAGTGGCATTGCAGGTCAATGAAGAATCATAGCATTCTCTGGAGTAGGAAATCAGTAAGTAATACCTAATTGTGAAAAATAGCCAAAAATTAAAAAAAAAAAACAAAAAACAGCTGAAAGAGTTGAAAATGGTTGCTTCTGGGGAAAGGGAATTAGATGATGTGTGAGCAGGAAACAGAACTCCCTTTTTAAAAAATAATTTTTTAGAAACTGTCTTTTAAATTAGTAATGTGAATAACTGAACAGTGAAAAAATTTAATTAAAAAATATTGTATCTTGTAAAAGGATTTTTTTTTTAAAATACATTTATCAAACATGCTTTGGTTTATCCTCCTGATACTACAAGCCATGACCAGCATGTTAGGGCAACTCTGATTTATAGGAACATATTGAAATTTACATACACATAATTTTGTTTGTTTTTTGCAGTGCAAAGCTTTTTACAGTCTTTAAGTGATTTTCATTTTTGATATTAGAAATAAGTTGTCATTTGATAGTTTTATGTTGTGTACTTTTGGTTCTCAGCATACTGAGTTTGAAATTATTTCATTGACTTCTAAGTATAATCTTTCTCAGTATTAAGTTGTTATTGCTTTAAGAGAGATGTTAACAGTCTTTCCTCATTTTTCTCCTTTTTTAAATAACAGAAATGAGCAAGGGGTTTGATGTAAGTATTAGCAGTGTTCTGTTCTGGTTAAGCATCATCTGGAGTTCTAGTCTTCCTGTTGCTGTACTTTAAGAGTACCATTAACAAAGTAAATGGTACCAAGACAAGAAGGAATGAGATGATGTTGGCCCTGATATTCATAAATATACTTAATATATTTAACTTGGAGAATAGAAGACTAAGGGAGAAACAACTCTTTTATATATTCCATAAGATGTCATGTGAAATGGGGAACTTGTACTGAAATCACAGTAAACAACAATAGAGGAAGTTACAGAGCAATAAGTTTTGCTTAGTAGGAGGAAGAACTTTCTAGGAACTAGGGATACCTAGCATTGTAGGAAGCTGGCTCTGAAGAGTGGAGCTCCTTTTCTGTGGAAGTATTTAAGTATGGGCTAGGTATCCTTCTATTAAATTCCTGTGAGATGGCTTCTTCACTGTATGAAAATTGATCTCTAAGCTTTAAAAGTTTTCAGATTATTTTGTGACATTGAGATACTTGCTTAGCTTTGAAGTATTTTGTGTTTTTCAGACCAGTGAATGGAGGTTAAGCTATGTCAATAAGGAATTTGCTGTTTGCCCCTCTTACCCACCAATTGTCATAGTGCCCAAAGCCATCGATGATGAAGCTCTTCGGAAGGTAGCTACGTTTCGACATGGAGGACGCTTCCCAGTACTCAGCTATTATCATAAAAAAAATGGAATGGTAAGTGAACAATAAATACTACTGCTTAATCGACTGGAAGACTTGATTTGAGGTTCTTAGAAATGTTCCCCTTTTCTGTGTACCTGTTCATTGAAGTGATTAGTCTCTCTCGCTGGGACTTCTGTTATTTAAGCTTTAGGGAATCAGGAGTAGAGTGTTTTCTGTGATCAGGACATGACTTTGAATTCTTTCCATGATGCTGCTTAACCTTAGAAAAGCCCAAAGAAGTGTATCTTTAGGACTCAGTACAAAGGGAGCTAATGTTTAGTTTATACTTAAAATGAACACTCTTAGGTAGAAAAATAAATTTCTCTGACCGGAATAATGGTATGATACTTTATTTTAATTATTCTCACCAGATTTTCCTGTGAAAGGTAAATTGAACAGACGTTTTTATTTTCAGAAGGGAAAAGAGTGACACATGTCATTAGTCACAACTTAAGTAAACACAGGAGTCAGGAATTGAATAGGCAAGTGCTCACTGTGTGTTCGTTTCCTAAATATTTTCGAAGTTTATTTCTCTCCTCTTATTTTCTCTTTGTCAGTAAACTCTGCTTCTCATTTTGAATCCAATAGTAAATGAGTGGGTAAGTTATAGCTATCTTCCATTTTCCTTTTTCCCCTGGTAGTAAGTCAAGTGTAGATATTTAGGATAAAGGGATTTCTAGAAATCAGGTCACCTATCTTGCCTGCTCAGCAGTATTTCTCTTTACTAGGGTTCACCATAAAGCATTTTAACAACTCATAAAATATATTATTGCGTCCAGTTACATGGTAAGTGCAGTCTGAGAGTTAGCCATTGTCATCCTCTGGATGACCTTCCTTATGTTAAATTTCAGGGTAGTTAAGATAACAGTATGTATTATGGCACTGGTCCCCAACCTTTTTGGCACCAGGGACTCTTCATGGAAGACAGTTTTTCCACTGAAAGGATGGGGGGTGGCTCAGGCGGTAATGCAGGTGATGGGTAGCGGCAGATGAAGCTTCGCTTGCCCACCTACCACTCACCTCCTACTCTGAGGCCTGGTTCCTAACAGGCTGTGGGCTGGTACCGGTCTGCGGCCTGGGGGTTGGGGACCTCTGTATTATGGGACGAGCTTGAAATAATTCTAAACCATTCGCCAGGGAATAGATCAGTATAACAGATATTGATTTCTTGAGAAAAGTTTCAAAAGCAGACTTCAAAGTATGTAGTGTTTGGTCTTTGGAGTCAAGTGGTTAAGTCCTGGAATACTGGAAGAAGGCCACTGGAGAATAAAGAATAAATAAGTAGTTTTCAAGATATTGAAAGTGATTCCCGAAACAAGAAAAATAGTACATAAATTTTTTTTATTTTACCATCGGTGCCTTTTCTCTTTATAATTCTTGATAAAACCTGCCAACCCTAAGTTTATGTAGTTGAAGCCAAAGTTTCCTGGTGTGTAGGCTGTTATCATTATCTAAATTACAGGCCCAGATCTGCTGGATAATTAATTCACTGACTAAATGAATTGTAATATTTGATCTTAAAGAGGAACTATAATTTATTATGTGAAAGTATTTTGAGATAGTAGGAAGAAAAATCGTGTAAAAGTGCAAGTCTTGTTTTTGTTTTACAATGATTAACTATTGTCAATACATAGAAACATTGCTTTGTTTTAGGATCAAATTCATCTCCAAAGTGACACAATTTTTTTATTCTTTTAAACATCTTTATTGGAGTATAATTGCTTTACAATGGTGTGTTAGTTTCTGCTGTATAACAAAGTGAATCAGCTATACGTATAACTTATATCCCTATATCCCCTCCCTCTTGCGTCTCCCTCCCACCCTCCTTATCCCGCCCCTCTAGGTGGTCACAGAGCACCGAGCTGATCTCCCTGTGCTATGCGGCTGCTTCCCACTAGCTATTGGTTTTACATTTAGTAGTGTATATATGTCCATGCCACTCTCTCACTTCGTCCCAGCCTACCCTTCCCCCTCCCTGCATCCTCAAGTCCATTCTCTAGTAGGTCTGCGTCTTTATTCCCTTCATGCCTCTAGGTTCTTTTTTTTTAAACAGAGAACAGGGGTCTTTATTTATTTATAAATTTATTTATTTATTTTGGGCTGTGTTGGGTCTTCGTTTCTGTGTGAGGGCTTTCTCTAGTTGTGGCAAGCGAGGGCCGCTCTTCATCGTGGTGCACGGGCTTCTCACTATCGCAGCCTCTCTTGTTGCAGAGCACAGGCTCCAGACGCGCAGGCTCAGTAGTTGTGGCTCACGGGCCTAGTTGCTCCGCAGCATGTGGGATCTTCCCAGACCAGGGCTTGAACCTGTGTCCTCTGCATTAGCAGGCAGATTCTCAACCACTGCGCCACCAGGGAAGCCCCCACCTAGGTTCATCATGACCATTTTCTTTAGATTCCATATATATGTGTTAGTATACGGTACTTGTTTTTCTCTTTCTGACTTACTTCACTCTGTATGACAGACTCTAGGTCCATCCACCTCACTACAGATAACTCAATTTCATTTCTTTTTATGGCTGAGTAATATTGCATTGTATATATGTGCCACATCTTCTTTATCCATTCATCTGTCAGTGGACACTTAGGTTGCTTCCATGTCCTGGCTATTGTAAATAGAGCTGCAATGAACACTGTGGTACATTACTCTTTATAGAATTGTTTTTTGAGATACTCTTAATGTAGCTAATTCATTTCTGCTTTCAGAAACTTTAAAAAGCAGCTACTGTTAAATTTTAGACTCTATTGTCCTTGTAGGTTATTATGCGAAGTGGTCAGCCACTCACTGGCACAAATGGGAGACGGTGCAAAGAAGATGAGAAGCTGATAAATGCTACCCTCAGGGCAGGAAAGCGTGGCTACATCATTGACACCCGACCTCTAAACGTAGCTCAGCAAGCTAGAGCCAAAGGAGGCGGCTTTGAACAAGAAGCTCATTATCCCCAGTGGAGGCGGATTCATAAGTCCATTGAGAGGTAAAAGATTTGGGAGACAGTACTGGACTCTTATTTGAAGATACTTAGAGTGGGTGAGCCCTTAGCTGTTCAAAAATCACAAGTTTTCAAATGAACCTTCATATTAACTTGAGTCAAAAATTGGCTGGATATCCTGTCCTTGTGTTTTTTGTTTTTTTTTGCGATACGCGGTCCTCTCACTGTTGTGGCCTCTTCCGCTGCGGAGCACAGGCTCCAGACGCACAGGCTCAGCAGCCATGGCTCACGGGCCCAGCCGCTCTGCGGCATGTGGGATCTTCCTGGACCGGGGCACGAAGCCGTGTCCCTTGCATCGGCAGGCGGACTCTCAACCACTGCGCCACCAGGGAAGCCCTGTCCTTGTGTTTTATAAGATAAGCAGAAAACTTATGGTGGATGCTCAGAAGTGAGTTTTGATCAGATAGCATTTTTTCTCTGTTAGCTCTGAAATTTCATCACCATGAGGTCTGCTCCTCTACTTGTAGATCAGCAGTCACCAAACTTACTGAAAAGATATGCTACACATAATTATATTTTCCTAAGTCAAAAAGACTTAGACATTTAATTTCCCTGATACACACTTATTTTCACACCTTGTTTCCTCTACCTATATCATCTCCTTTATGCTTGCAATTAGTGGTTTATAATTGCTTCTGGGTGGGTGAGTGGGTAGGAGTTAGAGTTAATAAAACAATGGGATCTGAGCTGGCCTTGGGCATCCCTGCTGTGACAGTACAGGTGTCCAGAGTTGATTCTGTGGGAACGGGACACAGATGTTAGTGATGCTGTTTTGTGACCTGTCACAAAAAGCAGTGCTGTGGCCCTCTTCTCAGTCAGATAATTCAGTTATGCAAACGGGGTTTAATCTGTTCAGTTGAGGAAGAGTTTACCATCGCAGGCATTCTAAGCATTTCACACTCATGTTTAAATATTAGTTTTTCAGTCTTTAACCCTATAAGTTATTATATAGCAAGGTAAATATTTTTATAGTATTTGGAGCTGCTTTTGCCCTTGGATATATATTGGAGGCTGAGTTTTTGATTTGGTTTCTTCCTTCATTGTTCTATGTTCTGTTTTCTTTCTTTCTTCTTTTTAACTTTTTCTTGTTTTTGAAAGGTATCACATTCTTCAGGAGAGCTTAATCAAACTCGTGGAAGCTTGTAATGACCAAACACATAACATGGACCGATGGCTCAGTAGATTGGAGGCCTCCAACTGGCTGACTCACATCAAGGAGATTCTGACAACTGCCTGTCTGGCAGCTCAGTGTCTCGACAGGTAAAGTGCATCTCCAGGTTATAGAGTGGGCCACTCACACCAACAAGACTTCGCTTCCATCCAGACCTGTGGTTGTGTATCATGTTACTGTTCATGCCTGTCTGTATCTTATGTTTACATCATTTTACAAATAACTATAGAAGATAGTCAACGCCATTCAGTGTCAGTGAAGTATGTGTGTAGAGTCTGGCATTTAATTGATAATGTTTGTTGAATGAATGTGAACCATGTACATATACATGTCTTCCATGACAAAAATTTTTTAAGTATTAAAGGACCTATTTTTTTCTATAAAAATCCTTAAAATGTGAATCTACCAATTTTCCTTTTCTTAGACTGAAAAAGAATGAAAAGAAGTTTTCTTATTTCTCCTCAGAGGGCCAAACTTGGCCTTCAAGGAACTTTTGAAATAGCAATGAAAGGAAACATGTAATTTTGTTACACAGTAAATGATCCTTTCTAATGACTCAGCTATCTTGTTACAAACTACTTGATATGTGCAGTTATATCTGGATCTCAAGTTGAGAAAACCGGATGGTAGTGATGTGAAGTATATATGAAGTGATTTTATTCACTCAGTTGAAAGTTGCTAATCCTCGAGACTTGAGGCAGAAGACTTGAACAGGGGCAGAAGGATTGGTATAAGTTGTTGCAGAAGCTTAGAATGCCCTTTTCATTTTAAACCTGTTTTTTTTTAAAAAAAATAAATTTATCTATTTATTTAGGGCCGCGTCGGGTCTTCGTTGCTGCATGCGGGCTTTCTCTAATTGCTGCAAGTGGGGCCTTCTCTTCATTGCAGTGCGTGGGCTTCTCATTGTGGTGGCTTCTCTTGTTGCAGAGTACAGGCTCTAGGCGTGTGGGCTTCAGTAGTTGTGGCACGCAGGCTCAGTAGTTGTGGCACACAGGATTAGTTGCTCCGCAGCATGTGGGATCTTCCGGGACCAGGGCTCAAACCCGTGTCCCCTGCATTGGCAGGTGGATTCTTAACCACTGCACCACCAGGGGAAGTCGTTTTAAAATGTTATACGCTTGCAAAGATGGGGTGGAGGGCAGTGCTGAACTTCCTAGCAGCCAATTCAAAGACAGAGAACACTTTGCTTAAAAATGAACCTACATAATCATGAATTTCAATTAGAACCCCGATCTGCATTCACACAGGATGCTGCAACAGGCCCTAGAAGAGCTGGCTAAGTCCTTGTCTTGGTCCATCTCTACTCTAATGTCTTCATTAGCTTCCACAGAGAATAGATGTCTCCTCGATAAGGCATCAGTTACTCCACTTGAAAGCAGATGGGACAAAGACTGAAAGGAGGTTTTCTGAAAACCAGATTTTTTTTTTTTTTTTGCGGTATGCAGGCCTCTCACTGTTGTGGCCTCTCCTGTTGCGGAGCACAGGCTCCGGACGCGCAGGCTCAGCGGCCATGGCTCACGGGCCCAGCCGCTCTGCGGCGTGTGGGATCTTCCCAGACCGGGGCACGAAACCGTGTCCCCTGCATCGGCAGGCGGACTCTCAACCACTGCGCCACTAGGGAAGCCCTACATATATAATTTCATTTAAGCTTCCAAACAACAATTGTTATGTATTATTACCCTACCTCTATAGATAAGGAAAAATAAAATCAGAGTAAGTTGCCTGAGTTGTACTGATTACAGCCCAAGTGGCAGTGCTGAGATTCCAACCTTTTTGTAAGAAATAATTAAGGAATAACACAGATAGACCCCTGAGTGTATGTCTCTGGATCATTTCCTGGATCTTTAAATGGCTGTTGTTCTGCTCTGGTATTTTCTATGCTATTTTGTTTGTTTGTTGTTGTTGTTTTTGGTTTAAGTAACATCAGGGATGGTTAACATACAAACTTTTAGCTGGGAGAGCAAATCTATTTCAGAGAGAAAAATGCCCATCCCTTGGTTGTTTCAGAAGGGTCTCCTTATTTGCTTCAGAAAGCTGAAGGAAGACTCTGGGAGCACATTAATATATGCTAACAACTTTTTCTATAGGAAAGCGTGAAAACTTGCCCCACTCTTGTGCAAGATGGAACACGAAATATTTTGATACATTATCCTTCTATATTAAAAAAAAATCTAGGCTGCTGTTTTAAAATAGGATAGATGTGACCCCAGTTGCCTTTTGGGGGGTTAATTTTTAAATGTTTTCACACCAACAATTTCATCAACAAAAACATACATCTCTGAATAAAATGAGAAATACTTATAACCAAGAAGAACAACAGATAATTTCACTGGTAGTTACTGATTTTATGTTTTTCAGTTTATCAGAGGGATTTTTCTTTTTGTGCAAGCATTTTGCATGCTTATTTTGGGTCAAATTCTAAACCTAGCCCTGACACCAGTATTTAATTCCCAGGGGCTAGTATATGTACACAAGGAAAGCTTCCAAAGATATCTTCCTATCAACTGAGTTATTTAAAATAATAATCTATTTGTCTGCCAGAAAAAACATATTGATATCATATTAAAGTTAAACTTTTGGAGGGGGAAACATATTTTGTTATTCATTTCTAAACAATTTAAAAAAGAAATATGAAAATAATTACAAAATAAAACTTTCTAGAGTCATAAAATTATTTTATACTCCTAAGTGGTTAATTCCTTTTTTAAATTAATTGAAGTATATTTGATTTACAGTGTTGTATTAGTTTCAGGTGTACAGCAAAATGATTCAGTTATACATATACATATATCTATTCTTTTTCAGATTCATTTCCCATATAGATGATTACAGAGTATTGAGTAGAGTTCCCTGTGCTCTACAGTAGGTCCTTGCTGATTATCTATTTTATATATAGTAGTGTGTATAGGTTAATCCCAACCTCCTAATTTATCCCTTCCCCTCCTTTCCCTTTGGTAACCCATAAGTCTGTTTTCTAAGTCTGTGAGTCAGTTTCTGTTTTGTAAATAAGTTCATTTGTATCATTTTTTTTAGATTCCACATATAAGTGATATGATTTGATATTTGTCTTTCTCTGTTTGACTTCACTTAGTATGATCATCTCTAGGTCCATCCATGTTGCTGCAAAAGGCATTATTTCATTCTTTTTTCATTCATTTTATCCCCATCAGTGTATACATGTCAATCCCAATCTCCCAACTCATCACACCACCACCACCACCACCCCCGCCACTTTCCCCCCTTGGTGTCCGTACGTTTGTTCTCTACATCTGTGTCTCAATTTCTGCCCTGCAAACCAGTTCATCTGTACCATTTTTCTAGGATCCACATATATGCGTTAATATACTATATTTGTTTTTCTCTTTCTGCCTTCACTCTGTATGACGGTCTCTAGATCCATCCACATCTCTACAAAGGACCCGATTTCGTTCCTTTTCATGGCCAAATAGTATTCCATTGTGCATATGTGCCACATCTTCTTTATCCATTCATCTATCGATGGACCTTTAGGTTGCTTCCATGTCTTGGCTGTTGTAAACAGTGCTGCAATGAACACTGAGGTGCATGTATCTTTTCGAAGTATGGTTTTCTCCAGATATATGCCCAGGAGTGGGATTGCTGGATCATATGGTAGATCTATTTTTAGTTTTTTGAGGAACCTCCATACTGTTTTCCATAGTGGCTATGTCAGTTTACATTCCCACCAATAGTGTAGGAAGGTTCCGTTTTCTCCACACCCTCTCCAGCATTTATTGTTTGTAGACTTTTTGATGATGGCCATTCTGAATGGTGTGATGGGATACCTCAGTAGTTTTGATTTGCATTTCTCTATTAGTGATGTTGAGCAACTTTTCATGTGCTTTTTGGCCATCTGCATGTCTTTGGAGAAATGTCTGTTTATATCTTCTGCCCATTTTTTGATTGGGTTATTTGTTTTCTGCATCATCTGTTTGTATATTTTGGAGATTAATCCCTTGTCAGTTGCTTCGTTTGCAAATGTTTTCTCCCATTCTGTGGGTTTTCTTTTCATTTTGTTTATGGTTTCCTTTGCTGTGCAAAAGCTTTTAAGTTTTTTTTTTCTGGCTGCGTTGGGTCTTCGTTGCTGCACATAGACTTTCTCCAGTTGCGGCAAGCGGGGGCTACTCTTCATTGCAGTGTGCAGGCTTCTCATTGCGGTAGCTTCTCTTGTTGTGGAGCATGGGCTCTAGGCACGCGGGCTTCAGTAGTTGTGGCTCACAGGCTCTAGAGCGCAGGTTCAGTAGTTGTTGCGCATGGGCTTAGTTGCTTCGTGGCATGTGGGATCTTCTCGGACCAGGGCTTGAACCCGTGTCCTCTGCATTGGCAGGCAGATCCCTAACAACTGTGCCACCAGGGAAGTCCCACTTTTAAGTTTATTCGGTCCCATTTGTTTATTTTTGTTTTTCTTTTTTTTTTTATTGGAGTATAGTTGCTTTACACTGCTGTGTCAGTTTGTTTTTATCTTCATTAATGTAGGAGGTGGATTGAAAAAGATATTGCTGTGATTTACGTCAGAGTGTTCTGCCTATGTTTTCTTCCAAGAGTTTTATAGTATCTGGTCTTATATTTAGTTCTTTAATCCATTTTGAGTTTATTTTTGTATATGATGTTAGAGAATGTTCTAATTTCATTCTTTTACATGTATCTGTCCAGTTTTTCCAGCACACTGAGGGGTTAATTGTAATATTTCCACAAAGACATGTCATAAGTGACAAGCCAGAAGCTGTGACTTGGGCTTGAGGTAGACGTTTTAGTACTATATGAAGCTCTGTAAGTAAAAATTTTAGATTCAACATTAATTAGACAGTATAATCAGACAATATAATCAGGACAGCAATTGTTAATGTGTCGACCACACATTTACAGATACTGGCGAGAAAACTGGCTAAATTATCAAACCCGAGAAGAAAATGCCTACTTTTGTTATTTCCTTAAGTCATCAAGAAGATTCAATTGTTCTCAGCTTTGATAAAAGGATATTGCCTACAAAAAATTTACATAGACAGTAGCATGCATTCTTAGATATGATGGAACAATTTAATTAATGATGATGTTGGGATCCCATTTTCATACATGCATTGTTCTTTTTTTTTATGACGTCTCTTTCCATTTATTCATCTGATCTGATCTATCCATTAATTCGTCTACTTTTTGATGCTTCCAAGCACATTACAGATCATTTACCTTTTTTTATTAACATTTTTTCTTTTTTATTCAAACACAAAGTCACAAAAATTATAATCATCCTCATCAGTTCACTCAGTCCCATGTAATTAATTTTTTTCATATTGATCTTTTGTTAGCACTTTTATGAATTCATCAGTTTTCCATTAGAGTTCTGAAAATGCTTATTCATTCAGTTCAGAAGTATAGTCAGTTACCAGAAACCTGTACTTGTCAGAGTCTTTTCCATGAATTCCTTGAAGATGAAATTCTTTTAAAGGAACATTTTTGAAAAAGCATCAGAGTACACCCAGAAATGTCTGTAAATGACAAAAGACTTAAAAATGACCACGGTTAAAGATTTGATGAAAGTTCATAATAATGCAATTGACAAGGAAATTTAGTTATTTCTGAGATGTACATTTTAAAGTAATAACTAGAATTATGACTTAAAACATTATACCAGAACATATAAGATTTTTAGAAATTTCTTGTAATGTCTGAAACATTTATATTAACATATTTCCATACAAATAACTCAAACAAACTTTAGTATTAGTTTTTTGTTTTGTTTTTTTATACAGCAGGTTCTTATTAGTCATCAATTTTATACACATCAGTGTATACATGTCAATCCCAATCGCCCAATTCAGCACACCACCATTCCCAACCCCCCGCGGTTTTCCCCCCTTGGTGTCCATACGTTTGCTCTCTACATCTGTGTCTCAACTTCTGCCCTGCAAACCGGCTCATCTATACCATTTTTCTAGGTTCCACATACATGTATTAATATACGATATTTGTTTTTCTCTGACTTACTTCACTCTGTATGACAGTCTCTAGATCCATCCACGTCTCAACAAATGACTCAATTTCATTCCTTTTTATGGCTCAGTAATATTCCATTGTGTATATGTACCACATCTTCTTTATCCATTCGTCTGTCGATGGGCATTTAGGTTGCTTCCATGACCTGGCTGTTGTAAATAGTGCTGCAATGAACATTGGGGTGCATGTGTCTTTTTGAATTACGGTTTTCTCAGGGTATATACCCAGTAGTGGGATTGCTGGGTCATATGGTAATTCTATTTTTAGCTTTTTAAGGAACCTCCATACTGTTCTCTGTAGTGGCTGTATCAATTTACATTCCCACCAACAGTGCAAGAGGGTTCCCTATTCTCCACACCCTCTCCAGCATTTGTTGTTTGTAGATTTTCTGATGATACCTATTTTGACTGCTGTGAGGTGATACCTCATTGTAGTTTTCATTTGCATTTCTCTAATAATTAGTGATGTTGAGCAGCTTTTCATGTGCTTCTTGGCCATCCGTACATCTTCTTTGGAGAAATATCTGTTTAGGTCTTCTGCCCATTTTTTGAGTGGGTTGTTTGTTTCTTTAATATTGAGCTGCATGAGCTGCTTATATATTTTGGAGATTAATCCTTTGTCCATTGATTCGTTTGCAAATATTTTCTCGTAATCTGAGGGTTGTCTTTTCGTCTTGTTTATGGTTTCCTTTACTGTGCAAAAGCTTTTAAGTTTCACTCGGTCCCATTTGTTTATTTTTGTTTTTATTTCCATTATTCTAGGAGGAGGATCAAAAAAGATCTTGCTGTGATTTATGTCAGAGTGTTCTTCCTATGTTTTCCTCTAAGAGTTTTATAGTGTCCGGTCTTACATTAAGTCTCTAATCCATTTTGAGTTTATTTTTGTGTATGGTGTTAGGGAGTGTTCTAATTTCATTCTTTTACACGTAGCTGTCCAGTTTTCCCAGCACCACTCATTGAAGAGACTGTCTTTTCTCCATTGTATATCTTTGCCTCCGTTGTCATAGATTAGTTGACCATAGGTGCGTGGGTTTATCTCTGGGATTTCTATCTTGTTCCATTGATCTATGTTTCTGTTTTTGTGCCAGTACCATATTGTCTTGATTACTGTAGCTTTGTACTACAGTCTGAAGTAAGGGAGTCTGATTCCTCCAGCTCCATTTTTTTCCCTCAACTGCTTTGGCTATTCGGGGCTTTTTGTGTTTCCATACAAATTTTAAAATTATTTGTTCTAGTTCCGTAAAAAATGCCATTGGTAATTTGATAGGGATTGCATTGTATCTGTAGATTGCTTTGGGTAATAGAGTCCTTTTCACAATGTTGATTCTTCCAATCCAAGAACATGGTATATCTCTCCATCTATTTGTATCATCTTTAATTTCTTTCATCAGTGTCTTATGATTTTCTGCATACAGGTTTTTTGTCTCCCTAGGTAGGTTTATTCCTAGGTATTTTATTCTTTTTGTTGCAGTGGTAAATGGGAGTGTTTCCTTAATTTCTCTTTCAGGGTTTTCATCATTAGTGTATAGGAATGCCAGAGATTTCTGTGCATTAATTTTGTATCCTGTAACTTTACCATATTCATTGATTAGCTCTAGTAGTTTTCTGGTAGCATCTTTAGGATTCCCTATGTATACTATCATGTCATCTGCAAACAATGACAGTTTCACTTCTTCTTTTCCAATTTTTATTCCTTTTATTTCCCTTTCTTCTCTGATTGCCGTGGCTAGGACTTCCAAAACTATGTTGAATAAGAGTGGCGAGAGTGGACATCCTTGTCTTGTTCCTGATCTTAGAGGAAACTCTTTCAGTTTTTCACCGTTGAGAATGATGTTTGCTGTGGGTTTGTTGTATATGTCCTTTATTATTTTGAGGTACATTCCCTCTGTGCCCACTTTCTGGAGGGTTTTTATCATAAATGGATGTTGAATTTTGTAAAAAGCTTTTTCTGCATCTATTGAGATGATCATATGGTTTTTCTCCTTCAGTTTGTTAATATGGTGTATCACATTGATTGACTTGCGTATATTGAAGAATCCTTGCATCCCTGGGATAAATCCCACTTGATCACGGAGCATGATCCCTTCAGTGTGTTGTTGGATTCTGTTTGCTAGTATTTTGTTGAGGATTTTTGCATCTATATTCATCAGTGATAGTGGTCTGTAATTTTCTATCTTTGTAGTATCTTTGGTTTTGGAATCAGGGTGATGGTGGCCTCTTAGAATGAGTTTCGGGGTGTTCCTTCCTCTGCAGTTTTTTGGAAGAGTTTGAGGAGGATGGCTGTTAGCTCTTCTCTAAATATTTGACAATTCACCTGTGAAGCCATCTGGTCCTGGACTTCTGTTTGTTGGAAGATTTTAAATCACACTTTCAATTTCATTACTTGTGATTGGTTTGTTCATATTTTCTATTTCTTCTGGTTCAGTCCTGGAAAGTTATACCTTTCTAAGAATTTGTCCATTTCTTCCAGGTTGTCCATTTTATTGGCATAGAGTTGCTTGTAGTAGTCTCTTAGGATGCTTTGTATTTCTGCGGTGTCTGTTGTAACTTCTCCTTTTTCATTTCTAATTTTATTGATATGAGTCCCCTCCCTCTTTTTCTTGATGAGTCTGGCTAATGGTTTATCAATTGTGTTTATCTTCTAAAAGAACCAGCTTTTAGTTTTATTGATCTCTGCTGTTGTTTTCTTTGTTTCTACTTCATATATTTCTGCTCTGATGTTTATGATTTCTTTCCTTCTGCTACCTTTGGGTTTTGTTTGTTCTTCTTTCTGTAGTTCCTTTAGGTGTAAGGTTAGATTGTTTGAGGTTTTTCTTGTTTCTTAAGATAGGCTTGTATAACTGTAAACTTCCCTCTTAGAACTGCTTTTTCTGCACCCCATATGTGTACGGCCCCGGGCGTCCCCGGGAGTCCCGACCAGCAGGACAAATCCTTGTGAGTCCGAGGAGGAACCTGTGGGGGTTGAAAAAAGGGGGAAGGGCAGGAGACGCGAAAGAATGGAGGCAAGACAGAATCCTGATCAAGCCTCAAACTTTTATTGCTGCGGTAGCTGTATTTATACACTGCAGAGAAAGGGGGGCGGGATTCAGAATGAGGGAAGTACTTGGCTAATCATCATTGGTGCTGCGTGCGCGGGCTTTCATTTTAGGCGCGAACTTCTATCTCATAAATCAGGAAGAGAAGCAGGGTGTCGGCCATCTTCTAATGGCGAAAACTTCTTGGCTCCCAACACCATACGTTTTGGATCATCGTGTTTTCATTGTCTTTTGTCTCTAGATATGTATGATTCCCTCTGTGATTTCTTCAGTGATCTCTTGGTTATTTAGTAACGTATTGTTTTTTTTTTAAATCTTTATTGGAGTATAATTGCTTTACAATGGTGTGGTAATTTCTGCTTTATAACAAAGTGAATCAGTTATACATATACATGTGTTCCCATGTCTCCTCCCTCTTGCATCTCAGTCCCTCCCACCCTCCATATCCCACCCATCCAGGTGGTCAGAAAGAACCGAGCTGATCTCCCTGTGCTATGCGGCTGCTTCACACTAGCTATCTATTTTACGTTTGGTAGGGTATATATGTCCCTGCCACTCTCTCAGTCACAGCTTACCCTTCCCCCTCGCCGTATCCTGAAGTCCATTCTCTAGTAGGTCTGTGTCTTTATTCCCATCTTAAATCTAGGTTATTCATCACATTTTTTTCCTTAGATTCCATATATATGTGTTAGGATACGGTATTTGCCTTTCTCTTTCTGACTTACTTCACTCTGTATGACACACTCTACGTCCATCCACCTCACTACAAATAACTCAATTTCGTTTCTTTGTATGGCTGAGTAATATTCCATTGTATATATGTGCCACATCTTCTTTATCCATTCATCTGATGATGTACACGTAGTTTGTTTCCATCTCCTGGCTATTGTAAATACAGCTGCAGTGAACGTTTTGGCACATGACTCTTTGAATTATGGTTTTCTCAGGGTACATGCCCAGTAGTGGGATTGCTGGGTCATATGGTAGTTCTATTTGTAGTTTTTTAAGGAACCTCCATACTGTTCTCCATAGTGGCTGTACCAATTCACATTCCCACCAGCAGTGCAAGAGTGTTCCCTTTTCTCCACACCCTCTCCAGCATTTATTGTTTCTAGATTTTTTGATGATGGCCATTGTGACTGGTGTGAGATGATATCTCATTGGAGTTTTGATTTTCATTTCTCTAATGATTAATGAAGTTGAGCATTGTTTCATGTGTTTGTTGGCAGTCTGTATATCTTCTTTGGAGAAATGTCTATTTTGGTCTTCTGCCCATTTTTGGATTGGGTTGTTTGATTTTTTGTTATTGAGCTGCCTGAGCTGCTTATAAATTTTGGAGATTAATCCTTTGTCAGTTGCTTCATTTGCAAATATTTTCTCCCCTTGTGAGGTTTGTCGTTTGGTCTTGTTTGTGGTTTCCTTTGCTGTGCAAAAGCTTTGAAGTTCTGTTAGGTCCCATTTGTTTATTTTTGTTTTTATTTCCATTTCTCTAGGAGGTGGGTCAAAAAGGATCTTGCTGTGATTTATGTCTTAGAGTGTTCTACCTATGTTTTCCTCTAGGAGTTTGATAGTTTCTGGCCTTACATTTAGGTCTTCAATCCATTTTGAGCTTATATTTGTGTATGGTGTTAGGGAGTGATCTAATCTCATACATTTACACATATCTGTCCAGTTTTCCAGCACCACTTATTGAAGAGGCTGTCCTTTCTCCACTGTACATTCCTGCCTTCTTTTATCAAAGATAAGGTGACTATATGTGCATGGGTTTATCTCTGGGCTTTCTGTCCTGTTCCATTGATCTAGCTTTCTGTTTTTGTGCCAGTACCATACTGTCTTGATTACTGTAGCTTTGTAGTATAGTCTGAAGTCAGGGAGCCTGATTTCTCCAGCTCTGTTTTTCGTTCTCAAGAATGCTTTGGCTATTCGGGGTCTTTTGTGTTTCCATACAAATTGTGAAAGTTTTCGTTCTAGTTTTGTGAAAAATGCCAGTGGTAGTTTGCTAGGGATTGCATTGAATCTGTAGATTGCTTTGGGTAGTAGAGTCCTTTTCACAATGTTGATTCTTCCCATGCAAGAACATGGTATATCTCTCCATCTATTTGTATCATCTTTAATTTCTTTCATCAGTGTCTTATAATTTTCTGCATACAGGTCTTTTGTCTCCTTAGGTAGGTTTATTCCTAGGTATTTTATTCTTTTTGCTGCAGTGGTAAATGGGAGTGTTTTCTTGATTTCACTTTCAGATTTTTCATCATAGGTGTATAGGAATGCCAGAGATTTCTGTGCATTAACTTTGTATCCTGCTACTTTACCAAATTCATTGATTAGCTCTAGTAGTTTTCCGGTAGCATCTTTAGGATTCGCTGTGTGTAGTACCATGTCATCTGCAAAGAGTGGCAGCTTTACTTCTTCTTTTCCGATTTGGATTCCTTTTATTTCCTTTTCTTCTCTGATTGCTGTGGCTAAAACTTCCAAAACTATGTTGAATAAGAGTGGTGAGAGTGGGCAACGTTGTCTTGTCCCTGATCTTAGTGGAAATGCTTTCATTTTTTCACCATTGAGGACGATGTTGGCTGTGGGTTTGTCATATATGGCCTTTATTACGTTGAGGAAAGTTCCCTCTATGCCTACTTCCTGCAGGGTTTTTATCATAAATGGGTTTTGAATTTTGTCAAAAGCTTTCTCTGCATCTATTGAGATGATCATATGGTTTTTCTCCTTCAGTTTGTTAATACGGTTTATCACATTGATTGTTTTGCGTATACTGAAGAATCCTTGCATTCCTGGAATAAACCCCATTTGATCATGGTGTATGATCCTTTTAATGTGCTGTTGGATTCTGTTTGCTAGTATTTTGTTGAGGATTTTTGCATCTATGTTCATCAGGGATATTGGCCTGTAGTTTTCTTTCTTTGTGACATCCTTGTCTGGTTATGGTATCAAGGTGACGGTGGCCTCGTAGAATGAATTTGGGAGTGTTCCTTCCTCTGCTATATTTTGGAAGTGTTTGAGGAGGATAGGTGTTAGCTCTTCTCTAAATGTTTGATAGAAGTCGCCTGTGAAGCCATCTGGTCCTGGGCTTTTGTTTGTTGGAAGATTTTTAATCACAGTTTCCATTTCAGTGCTTGTGATTGGTCTGTTCGTATTTTCTGTTTTTCCCTATTCAGTCTTGGCAGGTTGTGCATTCCTAAGAATTTGTCCGTTTCTTCCAGGTTGTCCATTTTATGGGCATAGAGTTGCTTGTAGTAATCTCTCATGATCTTTTGTATTTCTGCACTGTCAGTTGTTACTTCTCCTTTTTCATTTCTAATTGTATTGATTTGAGTCTTCTCCCTTTTTTTTCTTGATGAGTCTGGCTAATGGTTTCTCAATTTTGTCTATCTTCTCAAAGAACCAGCTTTTAGCTTTATTGATCTTTGCTATCGTTTCCTTCATTTCTTTTTCATTTATTTCTGATCTGATCTTTATGATTTCTTTCCTTCTGCGATCCTTGGGTTTTTTTTGTTCTTTCTCTTTAAAATTGCTTTAGGTGTTAGGTTAGGTTGTTTATTCGAGATGCTTTCTGTTTCTTAAGGTAGGATTGTATTGCTGTAAACTTGCCTCTTAGAACTGCTGTTGCTGCATCCCATAGGTTTGGGGTCGTCGTGTCTCGATTGTCATTCGTCTCTAGGTGTTTTTTGATTTCCTCTTTGATTTCTTCACTGATCACTTCGTTATTAAGTAGTGTATTGTTTAGCCTCCATGTGTTTGTATTTTGTACAGATCTTTTCCTGTAATTGATATCTAGTCTCACAGCGATGTGCTTGGAAAAGATACTTGATACAGTTTCAATTTTCTTTCTTTTTTTCCACATCTTTATTGGAGCATAATTGGTTTACAGTGGTGTGTTAGTTTCTGCTTTATAACAAAGTGAATCAGTTATACATATACCTATGTTCCCATATCTCTTCCCTCTTGCGTCTCCCTCCCTCGCACCCTCCCTATCCCACCCCTCCAGGCGGTCAGAAAGAACCGAGCTGATCTCCCTGTGCTATGCGGCTGCTTCCCACCAGCTATCTACCTTATGTTTGGTAGTGTATATATGTCCGTGCCTCTCTCTCGCTTTGTCACAGCTCACCCTTCCCCCTCCCCATATCCTCAAGTCCATTCTCTAGTAGGTCTGTGTCTTTATTCCTGTCTCACCCCTAGCTTCTTCGTGACATTTTTTTTCCTTTTTAAATTCCATATATATGTGTTAGCATACGGTATTTGTTTTTCTCTTTCTGAAATATTTCACTCTGTATGACAGACTCTAGGTTTATCCACCTCATTACAAATAGCTCAATTTCGTGTCTTTTTATGGCTGAGTAATATTCCATTGCATACATGTGCCACATCTTCTTTATCCATTCTTCCGATGATGGACACTTAGGTTGTTTCCAGTCCGGGCTATTGTAAATAGAGCTGCAGTGAACATTTTGGTACATGACTCTTTTTGAATTATGGTGTTCTGAGGGTATATGCCCAGTAGTGGGATTGCCGGGTCACATGGTAGTTCTATTTGTAGTTTTTTAAGGAACCTCCGTACTGTTCTCCACAGTGGCTGTATCAATTTACATTCACACCAACAGTGCAAGAGGCTTCCCTTTTCTCCACACCCACTCCAGCATTTACTGTTTCTAGATTTTTTGATGATGGCCATTCTGACTGGTGTGAGATGATATCTCATTGTAGTTCTGATTTGCATTTCTCTAATGATTAATGAAGTTGAGCATTGTGTCATGTGTTTGTTGGCAGTCTGTATATCTTCTTTGGAGAAATGTCTCTTCCGGCCTTCTGCCCATTTTTGGATTGGGTTGTTTGATCTTTTGTTATTGAGCTGCCTGAGCTGCTTACAAATTTTGGAGATTAATCCTTTGTCAGTTGCTTCATTTGCAAGTATTTTCTCCCCTTGTGAGGTTTGTCTTTTGGTCTTGTTTGTGGTTTCCTTTGCTGTGCAAAAGCCTTGAAGTTCCATTAGGTCTCATTTGTTTATTTTGTTTTTATTTCCATTTCTCTAGGAGGTGGGTCAAAAAGGATCTTGCTGTGATTCATGTCTTAGAGTGTTCTGCCTATGTTTTCCTCTAGGAGTTTGATATTTTCTGGCCTTACATTTAGGTCTTCAATCCATTTTGAGCTTATATTTGTGTATGGTGTTAGGGAGTGATCTAATCTCATACTTTTACACGTACCTGTCCTGTTTTCCCAGCACCACTTATTGAAGAGGCTGTCCTTTCTCCACTGTACATTCCTGCCTCCTTTATCAAACATAAGGTGACCATATGTGCGTGGGTTTATCTCTGGGCTTTCTGTCCTGTTCCATTGATCTATCTTTCTGTTTTTGTGCCAGTACCATACTCTCTTGATTACTGTAGCTTTGTAGTATAGTCTGAAGTCAGGGAGCCTGATTCCTTCAGCTCCGTTTTTCGTTCTCAAGATTGCTTTGGCTATTCGGGGTCTTTTGTGTTTCCATACAAATTGTGAAAGTTTTCGATCTAGTTTTGTGAAAAATGCCAGTGGTAGTTTGCTAGGGATTGCATTCAATCTGTAGATTGCTTTGGGTAGTAGAGTCCTTTTCACAATGTTGATTCTTCCCATGCAAGAACATGGTATATCTCTCCATCTATTTGTATCATCTTTAATTTCTTTCATCAGTGTCTTATAATTTTCTGCATACAGGTCTTTTGTCTCCTTAGGTAGGTTTATTCCTAGGTATTTTATTCTTTTTGTTGCAGTGGTAAATGGGAGTGTTTTCTTGATTTCACTTTCAGATTTTTCATCATCGGTGTATAGGAATGCCAGAGATTTCTGTGTATTAATTTTGTATCCTGCTACTTTACCAAATTCATTGATTAGCTCTAGTAGTTTTCCAGTAGCATCTTTAGGATTCGCTGTGTGTAGTACCATGTCATCTGCAAACAGTGACAGCTTTACTTCTTTTCCGACTTGGATTCCTTTTATTTCCTTTTCTTCTCTGATTGCTGTGGCTAAAACTTCCAAAACTATGTTGAATAAGAGTGGTGAGAGTGGGCAACGTTGTCTTGTCCCTGATCTTAGTGGAAATGCTTTCATTTTTTCACCATTGAGGACGATGTTGGCTGTGGGTTTGTCATATATGGCCTTTATTACGTTGAGGAAAGTTCCCTCTATGCCTACTTCCTGCAGGGTTTTTATCATAAATGGGTTTTGAATTTTGTCAAAAGCTTTCTCTGCATCTATTGAGATGATCATATGGTTTTTCTCCTTCAGTTTGTTAATACGGTTTATCACATTGATTGTTTTGCGTATACTGAAGAATCCTTGCATTCCTGGAATAAACCCCATTTGATCATGGTGTATGATCCTTTTAATGTGCTGTTGGATTCTGTTTGCTAGTATTTTGTTGAGGATTTTTGCATCTATGTTCATCAGGGATATTGGCCTGTAGTTTTCTTTCTTTGTGACATCCTTGTCTGGTTATGGTATCAAGGTGACGGTGGCCTCGTAGAATGAATTTGGGAGTGTTCCTTCCTCTGCTATATTTTGGAAGTGTTTGAGGAGGATAGGTGTTAGCTCTTCTCTAAATGTTTGATAGAAGTCGCCTGTGAAGCCATCTGGTCCTGGGCTTTTGTTTGTTGGAAGATTTTTAATCACAGTTTCCATTTCAGTGCTTGTGATTGGTCTGTTCGTATTTTCTGTTTTTCCCTATTCAGTCTTGGCAGGTTGTGCATTCCTAAGAATTTGTCCGTTTCTTCCAGGTTGTCCATTTTATGGGCATAGAGTTGCTTGTAGTAATCTCTCATGATCTTTTGTATTTCTGCACTGTCAGTTGTTACTTCTCCTTTTTCATTTCTAATTGTATTGATTTGAGTCTTCTCCCTTTTTTTTCTTGATGAGTCTGGCTAATGGTTTCTCAATTTTGTCTATCTTCTCAAAGAACCAGCTTTTAGCTTTATTGATCTTTGCTATCGTTTCCTTCATTTCTTTTTCATTTATTTCTGATCTGATCTTTATGATTTCTTTCCTTCTGCGATCTTTGGGTTTTTTTTGTTCTTTCTCTTTAAAATTGCTTTAGGTGTTAGGTTAGGTTGTTTATTCGAGATGCTTTCTGTTTCTTAAGGTAGGATTGTATTGCTGTAAACTTGCCTCTTAGAACTGCTGTTGCTGCATCCCATAGGTTTGGGGTCGTCGTGTCTCGATTGTCATTCGTCTCTAGGTGTTTTTTGATTTCCTCTTTGATTTCTTCACTGATCACTTCGTTATTAAGTAGTGTATTGTTTAGCCTCCATGTGTTTGTATTTTGTACAGATCTTTTCCTGTAATTGATATCTAGTCTCACAGCGATGTGCTTGGAAAAGATACTTGATACAGTTTCAATTTTCTTTCTTTTTTTCCACATCTTTATTGGAGCATAATTGGTTTACAGTGGTTAGTTTCTGCTTTATAACAAAGTGAATCAGTTATACATATACCTATGTTCCCATATCTCTTCCCTCTTGCGTCTCCCTCCCTCGCACCCTCCCTATCCCACCCCTCCAGGCGGTCAGAAAGAACCGAGCTGATCTCCCTGTGCTATGCGGCTGCTTCCCACCAGCTATCTACCTTATGTTTGGTAGTGTATATATGTCCGTGCCTCTCTCTCGCTTTGTCACAGCTCACCCTTCCCCCTCCCCATATCCTCAAGTCCATTCTCTAGTAGGTCTGTGTCTTTATTCCTGTCTCACCCCTAGCTTCCTCGTGACATTTTTTTTCCTTTTTAAATTCCATATATATGTGTTAGCATACGGTATTTGTTTTTCTCTTTCTGAAATATTTCACTCTGTATGACAGACTCTAGGTTTATCCACCTCATTACAAATAGCTCAATTTCGTGTCTTTTTATGGCTGAGTAATATTCCATTGCATACATGTGCCACATCTTCTTTATCCATTCTTCCGATGATGGACACTTAGGTTGTTTCCAGTCCGGGCTATTGTAAATAGAGCTGCAGTGAACATTTTGGTACATGACTCTTTTTGAATTATGGTGTTCTGAGGGTATATGCCCAGTAGTGGGATTGCCGGGTCACATGGTAGTTCTATTTGTAGTTTTTTAAGGAACCTCCGTACTGTTCTCCACAGTGGCTGTATCAATTTACATTCACACCAACAGTGCAAGAGGCTTCCCTTTTCTCCACACCCACTCCAGCATTTACTGTTTCTAGATTTTTTGATGATGGCCATTCTGACTGGTGTGAGATGATATCTCATTGTAGTTCTGATTTGCATTTCTCTAATGATTAATGAAGTTGAGCATTGTGTCATGTGTTTGTTGGCAGTCTGTATATCTTCTTTGGAGAAATGTCTCTTCCGGCCTTCTGCCCATTTTTGGATTGGGTTGTTTGATCTTTTGTTATTGAGCTGCCTGAGCTGCTTACAAATTTTGGAGATTAATCCTTTGTCAGTTGCTTCATTTGCAAATATTTTCTCCCCTTGTGAGGTTTGTCTTTTGGTCTTGTTTGTGGTTTCCTTTGCTGTGCAAAAGCTTTGAAGTTCCATTAGGTCTCATTTGTTTATTTTGTTTTTATTTCCATTTCTCTAGGAGGTGGGTCAAAAAGGATCTTGCTGTGATTCATGTCTTAGAGTGTTCTGCCTATGTTTTCCTCTAGGAGTTTGATATTTTCTGGCCTTACATTTAGGTCTTCAATCCATTTTGAGCTTATATTTGTGTATGGTGTTAGGGAGTGATCTAATCTCATACTTTTACACGTACCTGTCCTGTTTTCCCAGCACCACTTATTGAAGAGGCTGTCCTTTCTCCACTGTACATTCCTGCCTCCTTTATCAAACATAAGGTGACCATATGTGCGTGGGTTTATCTCTGGGCTTTCTGTCCTGTTCCATTGATCTATCTTTCTGTTTTTGTGCCAGTACCATACTCTCTTGATTACTGTAGCTTTGTAGTATAGTCTGAAGTCAGGGAGCCTGATTCCTTCAGCTCCGTTTTTCGTTCTCAAGATTGCTTTGGCTCTTCGGGGTCTTTTGTGTTTCCATACAAATTGTGAAAGTTTTCGATCTAGTTTTGTGAAAAATGCCAGTGGTAGTTTGCTAGGGATTGCATTGAATCTGTAGATTGCTTTGGGTAGTAGAGTCCTTTTCACAATGTTGATTCTTCCCATGCAAGAACATGGTATATCTCTCCATCTATTTGTATCATCTTTAATTTCTTTCATCAGTGTCTTATAATTTTCTGCATACAGGTCTTTTGTCTCCTTAGGTAGGTTTATTCCTAGGTATTTTATTCTTTTTGTTGCAGTGGTAAATGGGAGTGTTTTCTTGATTTCACTTTCAGATTTTTCATCATCGGTGTATAGGAATGCCAGAGATTTCTGTGTATTAATTTTGTATCCTGCTACTTTACCAAATTCATTGATTAGCTCTAGTAGTTTTCCAGTAGCATCTTTAGGATTCGCTGTGTGTAGTACCATGTCATCTGCAAACAGTGACAGCTTTACTTCTTTTCCGACTTGGATTCCTTTTATTTCCTTTTCTTCTCTGATTGCTGTGGCTAAAACTTCCAAAACTATGTTGAATAAGAGTGGTGAGAGTGGGCAACGTTGTCTTGTCCCTGATCTTAGTGGAAATGCTTTCATTTTTTCACCATTGAGGACGATGTTGGCTGTGGGTTTGTCATATATGGCCTTTATTACGTTGAGGAAAGTTCCCTCTATGCCTACTTCCTGCAGGGTTTTTATCATAAATGGGTTTTGAATTTTGTCAAAAGCTTTCTCTGCATCTATTGAGAAGATCATATGGTTTTTCTCCTTCAGTTTGTTAATACGGTTTATCACATTGATTGTTTTGCGTATACTGAAGAATCCTTGCATTCCTGGAATAAACCCCATTTGATCATGGTGTATGATCCTTTTAATGTGCTGTTGGATTCTGTTTGCTAGTATTTTGTTGAGGATTTTTGCATCTATGTTCATCAGGGATATTGGCCTGTAGTTTTCTTTCTTTGTGACATCCTTGTCTGGTTATGGTATCAAGGTGACGGTGGCCTCGTAGAATGAATTTGGGAGTGTTCCTTCCTCTGCTATATTTTGGAAGTGTTTGAGGAGGATAGGTGTTAGCTCTTCTCTAAATGTTTGATAGAAGTCGCCTGTGAAGCCATCTGGTCCTGGGCTTTTGTTTGTTGGAAGATTTTTAATCACAGTTTCCATTTCAGTGCTTGTGATTGGTCTGTTCGTATTTTCTGTTTTTCCCTATTCAGTCTTGGCAGGTTGTGCATTCCTAAGAATTTGTCCGTTTCTTCCAGGTTGTCCATTTTATGGGCATAGAGTTGCTTGTAGTAATCTCTCATGATCTTTTGTATTTCTGCACTGTCAGTTGTTACTTCTCCTTTTTCATTTCTAATTGTATTGATTTGAGTCTTCTCCCTTTTTTTTCTTGATGAGTCTGGCTAATGGTTTCTCAATTTTGTCTATCTTCTCAAAGAACCAGCTTTTAGCTTTATTGATCTTTGCTATCGTTTCCTTCATTTCTTTTTCATTTATTTCTGATCTGATCTTTATGATTTCTTTCCTTCTGCGATCCTTGGGTTTTTTTTGTTCTTTCTCTTTAAAATTGCTTTAGGTGTTAGGTTAGGTTGTTTATTCGAGATGCTTTCTGTTTCTTAAGGTAGGATTGTATTGCTGTAAACTTGCCTCTTAGAACTGCTGTTGCTGCATCCCATAGGTTTGGGGTCGTCGTGTCTCGATTGTCATTCGTCTCTAGGTGTTTTTTGATTTCCTCTTTGATTTCTTCACTGATCACTTCGTTATTAAGTAGTGTATTGTTTAGCCTCCATGTGTTTGTATTTTGTACAGATCTTTTCCTGTAATTGATATCTAGTCTCACAGCGATGTGCTTGGAAAAGATACTTGATACAGTTTCAATTTTCTTTCTTTTTTTCCACATCTTTATTGGAGCATAATTGGTTTACAGTGGTGTGTTAGTTTCTGCTTTATAACAAAGTGAATCAGTTATACATATACCTATGTTCCCATATCTCTTCCCTCTTGCGTCTCCCTCCCTCCCACCCTCCCTATCCCACCCCTCCAGGCGGTCAGAAAGAACCGAGCTGATCTCCCTGTGCTATGCGGCTGCTTCCCACCAGCTATCTTCCTTATGTTTGGTAGTGTATATATGTCCGTGCCTCTCTCTCGCTTTGTCACAGCTCACCCTTCCCCCTCCCCATATCCTCAAGTCCATTCTCTAGTAGGTCTGTGTCTTTATTCCTGTCTCACCCCTAGCTTCTTCGTGACATTTTTTTTCCTTTTTAAATTCCATATATATGTGTTAGCATACGGTATTTGTTTTTCTCTTTCTGAAATATTTCACTCTGTATGACAGACTCTAGGTTTATCCACCTCATTACAAATAGCTCAATTTCGTGTCTTTTTATGGCTGAGTAATATTCCATTGCATACATGTGCCACATCTTCTTTATCCATTCTTCCGATGATGGACACTTAGGTTGTTTCCAGTCCGGGCTATTGTAAATAGAGCTGCAGTGAACATTTTGGTACATGACTCTTTTTGAATTATGGTGTTCTGAGGGTATATGCCCAGTAGTGGGATTGCCGGGTCACATGGTAGTTCTATTTGTAGTTTTTTAAGGAACCTCCGTACTGTTCTCCACAGTGGCTGTATCAATTTACATTCACACCAACAGTGCAAGAGGCTTCCCTTTTCTCCACACCCACTCCAGCATTTACTGTTTCTAGATTTTTTGATGATGGCCATTCTGACTGGTGTGAGATGATATCTCATTGTAGTTCTGATTTGCATTTCTCTAATGATTAATGAAGTTGAGCATTGTGTCATGTGTTTGTTGGCAGTCTGTATATCTTCTTTGGAGAAATGTCTCTTCCGGCCTTCTGCCCATTTTTGGATTGGGTTGTTTGATCTTTTGTTATTGAGCTGCCTGAGCTGCTTACAAATTTTGGAGATTAATCCTTTGTCAGTTGCTTCATTTGCAAATATTTTCTCCCCTTGTGAGGTTTGTCTTTTGGTCTTGTTTGTGGTTTCCTTTGCTGTGCAAAAGCTTTGAAGTTCCATTAGGTCTCATTTGTTTATTTTGTTTTTATTTCCATTTCTCTAGGAGGTGGGTCAAAAAGGATCTTGCTGTGATTCATGTCTTAGAGTGTTCTGCCTATGTTTTCCTCTAGGAGTTTGATATTTTCTGGCCTTACATTTAGGTCTTCAATCCATTTTGAGCTTATATTTGTGTATGGTGTTAGGGAGTGATCTAATCTCATACTTTTACACGTACCTGTCCTGTTTTCCCAGCACCACTTATTGAAGAGGCTGTCCTTTCTCCACTGTACATTCCTGCCTCCTTTATCAAACATAAGGTGACCATATGTGCGTGGGTTTATCTCTGGGCTTTCTGTCCTGTTCCATTGATCTATCTTTCTGTTTTTGTGCCAGTACCATACTCTCTTGATTACTGTAGCTTTGTAGTATAGTCTGAAGTCAGGGAGCCTGATTCCTTCAGCTCCGTTTTTCGTTCTCAAGATTGCTTTGGCTCTTCGGGGTCTTTTGTGTTTCCATACAAATTGTGAAAGTTTTCGATCTAGTTTTGTGAAAAATGCCAGTGGTAGTTTGCTAGGGATTGCATTGAATCTGTAGATTGCTTTGGGTAGTAGAGTCCTTTTCACAATGTTGATTCTTCCCATGCAAGAACATGGTATATCTCTCCATCTATTTGTATCATCTTTAATTTCTTTCATCAGTGTCTTATAATTTTCTGCATACAGGTCTTTTGTCTCCTTAGGTAGGTTTATTCCTAGGTATTTTATTCTTTTTGTTGCAGTGGTAAATGGGAGTGTTTTCTTGATTTCACTTTCAGATTTTTCATCATCGGTGTATAGGAATGCCAGAGATTTCTGTGTATTAATTTTGTATCCTGCTACTTTACCAAATTCATTGATTAGCTCTAGTAGTTTTCCAGTAGCATCTTTAGGATTCGCTGTGTGTAGTACCATGTCATCTGCAAACAGTGACAGCTTTACTTCTTTTCCGACTTGGATTCCTTTTATTTCCTTTTCTTCTCTGATTGCTGTGGCTAAAACTTCCAAAACTATGTTGAATAAGAGTGGTGAGAGTGGGCAACGTTGTCTTGTCCCTGATCTTAGTGGAAATGCTTTCATTTTTTCACCATTGAGGACGATGTTGGCTGTGGGTTTGTCATATATGGCCTTTATTACGTTGAGGAAAGTTCCCTCTATGCCTACTTCCTGCAGGGTTTTTATCATAAATGGGTTTTGAATTTTGTCAAAAGCTTTCTCTGCATCTATTGAGATGATCATATGGTTTTTCTCCTTCAGTTTGTTAATACGGTTTATCACATTGATTGTTTTGCGTATACTGAAGAATCCTTGCATTCCTGGAATAAACCCCATTTGATCATGGTGTATGATCCTTTTAATGTGCTGTTGGATTCTGTTTGCTAGTATTTTGTTGAGGATTTTTGCATCTATGTTCATCAGGGATATTGGCCTGTAGTTTTCTTTCTTTGTGACATCCTTGTCTGGTTTTGGTATCAAGGTGACGGTGGCCTCGTGGAATGAATTTGGGAGTGTTCCTCCCTCTGCTATATTTTGGAAGAGTTTGAGAAGGATAGGTGTTAGCTCTTCTCTAAATGTTTGATAGAAGTCGCCCTGTGAAGCCATCTGGTCCTGGGCTTTTGTTTGTTGGAAGATTTTTTTAATCACAGTTTCAATTTCAGTGCTTGTGATTGGTCTGTTCGTATTTTCTGTTTTTCCCTATTCAGTCTTGGCAGGTTGTGCATTCCTAAGAATTTGTCCATTTCTTCCAGGTTGTCCATTTCATTGGCATAGAATTGCTTGTAGTCATCTCTCATGATCTTTTGTGTTTCTGCAGCGTCAGTTGTTACTTCTTTTTCATTTCTAATTCTATTGAGTTGAGTCTGCTCCCTTTTTTTCTTGATGAGTCTGGCTAATGGTTTATCAATTTTGTTTATCTTCTCAAAGAACCAGGTTTAGTTTTATTGACCTTTGCTCTCGTTCCCTTCATTTCTTTTTCATTTATTTCTGATCTGATTTTTATGATTTCTTTCCTTCTGCTAACGTTGGGGTCTTTTTGTTCTTCTTTCTCTAATTGCTTTAGGTGCGAGGTTAGGCTGTTTATTCGAGATGTTTCCTGTTTCTTAAGGTGGGATTGTATTGCTATAAGCTTCCCTCTTAGAACTGCTTTGGCTGCATCCCATAGGTTTTTGGGTCGTCGTGTCTCCATTGTCATTTGTCTCTAGGTATTTTTTGATTTCCTCTTTGATTTCCTCAGTGATCACTTCGTTATTAAGTAGTGTATTGTTTAGCCTCCATGTGTTTGTATTTTGTACAGATCTTTTCCTGTAATTGATATCTAGTCTCATAGCGATGTGCTTGGAAAAGATACTTGAAACAATTTCAATTTTCTTAAATTTACCAGGGTTTGACTTGTGACCCAAGATATGATCTGTTTTGGAGAATGTTGCATGAGCACTTGAGAAAAATGTGTATTATGTTGTTTTTGGATAGAATGTCCTATAAATTGTCAATAAAGCTGTCTTGTTTAATGTATCATTTAAAGCTTGTGTTTCCTTAATTATTTTCATTTTGCATGATCGGTCCATTGCTGAAAGTGGCGTGTCAAAGTTTCATAATATGAATGTGTTAGTGTTGATTTCCCCTTTTATGGCAGTTATTATTTTCTTTATGTATTGAGGTGCTTCTATGTTGGGTGCCTAAATATTTACAGTTGTTATATCTTTGTCTTGGATCCATCCCTTGATCATTATATACTGTTCTTTGTCTCTTGTAATAGTCTTTATTTTAAAGTCTATTTTGTCTGATAATAGAATTGCTACTCCAGGTTTCTTTTGGTTTACATTTGCATTGAATATCTTTTTCCATCCCCTTACTTTCAGTCTGTATGTGTGTTTAGGTCGGACATGGGTCTCTTGTAGACAACATATATATGGGTTCTTTTTTGTATCCATTTAGCCAGTCTGTATCTCTTGGTGGGTGCATTTAATCCATTTACATTTAAGGTAATTATCGATATGTATGTTCCTATTCCCATTTTCTCAGTTGTTTGGGGTTTGTTATTGTAGGACTTTTCCTTCTCTTGTGTTTCTTGCCTAGAGAAGTTCCTTTAGCATTTGTTGTAAAGCTTGTTTTGTGGTGCTGAACTCGCTCAGTTTTTGCTTGTCTCTAAAGGTTTTTAATTTCTCCATCAAATCTGAATGAGATCCTTGCTGGGTTGAGTAATCTTGGTTTTAGGTTTTTCTCCTTCATCACTTTAAATATGTCCTGCCAGTCCCTTCTGACTTTCAGAGTTTCTGCTGAAAGATCAGCTGTTAACCTTATGCCAATTCCCTTGTGTGTTATTTGTTGTTTTTTCCTTGCTGTTTTTAATATGTTTTCTTTGTATTTAATTTTTGTTAGTTTGATTAATATGTGTCTTGGCGCGTTTGTCGTTGGATTGTTCTTGTATGGGATTCTCTGTGCTTCCTGGACTTGATTAACTATTTCTTTTCCCATATTAGGGAAGTTTTCAACTATAACCTCTTCAAATATTTTCTCAGTCCCTTTTTTCTTTTCTTCTTCTGGAACCCCTATAATTGTAATGTTGGTGTGTTTAATGTTGTCCCAGAGGTCTCTGAGACTGTCCTCAATTGTTTTCTCTTTATTCTGCTTTGCAGTAGTCATTTGCAGTATTTTATCTTCACTGTCACTTATCTGTTCTTCTGCCTCAGTTATTCTGCTATTGATCCCATCTAGAGTATTTTTCATTTCATTTATTGTGTTGTTCATCGTTGCTTGTTTCATCTTTAGTTCTTCTAGGTCCTTGTTAAATGTTTGTTGCATTTTGTCTATTCTATTTCCAAGCTTTTGGATCATCTTGACTATCATTATTCTGAATTCTTTTTCAGGTAGACTGCCTGTTTCCTCCTCATGTGTTAGGTCAGGTGGGTTTTTATCTTGCTCCTCCATCTGCTGTGTGTTTTTTTGTCTTCTCATTTTGCTCATTTTACTGTGTTTCGAGCTTCCTTTTTTGCAGGCTGCAGGTTCGTTGTTCCCATTGTTTTTGGTGTCTGTCCCCAGTGGCTAAGGTTGGTTCAGTGGGTTGTGTAGGCTTCCTGGTGGAGGGGACTCTTGCCTGTGTTCTGATGGATGAGGCTGGATTTTGTGTTTCTGGTGGGAAGCTCCATGTCTGGTGGGGTGTTTTGGGATGTCTGTGGGCTTATTATTATTTTAGGCAGCCTCTCTGCTAATGGGTGGGGTTGTGTTCCTGTTTTGCTAGTTGTTTGGCATAGGGTGTCCAGCACTGTAGCTTGCGGGTCGTTGAGTGAAGCTGGGTGCTGGTGTTAAGATGGAGATCTCTGGGAGATTTTCGCCATTTGATATTATGTGGAGCTGGGAGGTTCCTTGTGAACCAGTGTCCTGAAGTTGGCTTTCCCACCTCAGAGGCACAGCAGTGACTTCTGGCTGCAGCACCAAGAGCCTTTCATCCACTCGGCTCAGAATGAAAGTGAGAAAAAGTAGAAAGAAAGAAAGGGAGGGAGGGAGGGAGGGAGGAAGGAAAGAAAAGAAAAGAAAGAAGAAAGAAAAAAAAAGAAAGCAAAATAAAGTAAGATAAAATAAAGTTATTAAAATTAAAAATAATTATTAAGAAAAAGGATTTTTAAAAATTAAAAAAAAAAAAACGGACGTATAGAACCCTAGGACAAATGGTGAAATCAAAGATATACAGACAAAATCTCACATAGAATCATACACATACACACTCACAAAAAGAGGAAAGAGGAAACAATAATAAATCTTCTCAAAGTCCCCCTCCTCAATTTGGGATGATTTATTGTCTATTCAGGTATTCCACAGATGCAGGATACATCAAGTTGATTGTGGAGTTTTAATGTATTGCTCCTGAGGATGCTGGGAGAGATTTCCCTTTCTCTTCTTTGTTCGCACAGCTCCTGGGGCTCAGCTTTGGATTTGGCCCCGCCTCTGTGTGTAGGTCGCCTGGAGGGTGTCTGTTCTTCTCTCAGACAGGCCTGGGTGAAATGAGCAGCTGACTTGGGGGCTCTGGCTCACTCAGGCTGGGGGCAGGGAGGGGTGCGGATGCCAGGCGAGCCTGCGACGGCAAAGGCTGATGGAACATTGCACCAGCCTGAGGCGTGCCGTGCGTTCTCCTGGGGAAGTTGTCCCTGGATCCCAGGACCCTGGCAGTGGCGGGCTGCACAGGCTCCCCGGAAGGGAGGTGTGGATAGTGACCTGTGCTCGCACACAGGCTTCTTGGTGGTGACAGCAGCAGTCTTAGCATCTCATGCCTATCTTTGGGGTCCGCGCTGTTAGCCGCGGCTCGCGCCCGTCTCTGGAGCTCCTTTAAGCAGCGCTTTTAATCCCCTCTCCTTGCACACCAGGAAACAGAGGGAAGAAAAAGTCTCTTGCCTCTTCGGCAGCTGCAGACTTTTCGCGGACTGCTTCCCGGCCAGCCATGGTGCACTAACCCCCTGCAGGCTGTGTTCACTCCGCCAACCCCAGTCCTCTCCCTGCGCTCCGCCCCAGTGGGTGAGCAGACAAGCCTCTCAGGCTGGTGAGTGCTGGTTGGCACCGATCCTCTGTGCCGGAATCTCTCTGCTTTGCCTTCCGCACCCCTGTTGCTGTGCTCTCCTCCGCGGCTCCAAAGCTTACCCCCTCCGCCACCCGCAGTGTCTGCCCGCAAAGGGGCTACCTAGTGTGTGGAAACCTTTACTCCTTCACAGCTCCCTCCCACTGGTGTGGGTCCCATCCCTATTCTTTTGTCTCTGTTTATTCTTTTTTCTTTTGCCTTACCCAGGTGTGTGGGGATTTTCTTGCCGTTTGGGAGGCCTCAGGTCTTCTGCCAGCGTTCAGTAGGTGTTCTGTAGGAGTTGTTCCACATGTAGATGTATTTCTGGTGTATCTGTGGGGAGGAAGGTGATCTCTGCATTTTACTCTTCCACCATCTTCCTCCCAGTAATGTATTTTTTAGCCTCCATGTGTTTGTGTTTTTTACATTTTTTTCCCTGTAATTCATTTCTAATCTCATAGCGTTGTGGTCAGAAAAGATGCTTGATATGATTTCAATTTTCTTAAATTGACTTAGGCTTGATTTGTGACCCAAGAGGTGATCTATCCTGGAGAATGTTCTGTGCGCACTTGAGAAGAAAGTGTAATCTGCTGTTTTTGGATGGAGTGTCCTATAAATATAAATTAAATCTATCCGGTCTATTGTGTCATTTAAAGCTTCTGTTTATTTTCATTTGGGGTGATCTCTCCATTGGTGTAAGTGAGGTGTTAAAGTCCCCCACTATTACTGTGGTACTGTCGATTTCCTCTTTTATAGCTGTTAGCAGTTGCCTTATGTATTGAGGTGCTCCTATGTTGGGTGCATATAGATTTATAATTGTTATATCTTCTTCTTGGATTGATCCCTTGATCATTATGTAGCGTCCTTTCTTGTCTCTTGTAACATTCTTTATTTTAAAGTATACTTTATCTGATATGAGTATAGCTACTCCAGCTTTCTTTTGATTTCCATTTGCATGGAATATCTTTTTCCATCCCCTCACTTTCATATGTATGGGTCTTGTTTTTGTGTCCATTCAGCAAGCCTGTGTCTTTTGGTTGGAGCGTTTAATCCATTCACATTTAAGGTAATTATCAGTATTTATGTTCCTGTGACCATTTTCTTCATTGTTTTGGGTTTGTTTTTGTAGGTCCTTTTCTTGTATTTTCCACTTAGAGAAGTTCCTTTAGCATTTGTTGTAGAGGTGGTTTGGTGGTGCTGAATTCTCTTAGCTTTTGCTTGTCTGCAAAGCTTTTGATTTCTCCATCGAATCTGAATGAGATCCTTGCTGGGTAGAGTAATCTTGGTTGTAGGTTCTTCCCTTTCATCATTTGAAGTATGTCATGCCACTCCCTTCTGGCTTGTAAAGTTTCTGCTGAGAAATCAGCTGTTAACCTTATGGGAGTTCCCTTGTATGCTATTTGTCGGTTTCCCCTTGCTGCTTTCAATAATTTTTCTTTGTCTTTAATTTTTGCCAATTTGATTACTATGTGTCTCGGCATGTTTCTCCTTGGGTTTATCCTGTATGGGACTCGCTGCGCTTCCTGGACTTGGGTTGCTATTTCTTTTCCCATGTTAGGGACGTTTTCAACTATAATCTCTTCAAATATTTTCTTGGGTCCTTTCTCTCTCTCTTCTCCTTTTGGGACCCCTATAATGCAAATGTTGTTGTGTTTAATGTTGTCCCAGAGGTCTCTTAGGCTGTCTTCATTTCTTTTCATTCTTTTTCCTTTATTCTGTTCCACAGCAGCGAATTCCACCATTCTGTCTTCCAGGTCACATGTCCGTTCTTCTGCCTCAGTTATTCTGCTATTGATTCCTTCTAGTGTAGTTTTCATTTTAGTTATTGTATTGTTCGTCTCTGTTTGTTTGTTCTTTAATTCTTGTAGGTCTTTGTTAAAGATTTCTTGCATGTTCTTGATCTTTGCTTCCATTCTTTTTCCGAGGTCCTGGATCATCTTCACTCTCATTATTCTGAATTCTTTTTCTGGATGGTTGCCTATCTCCACTTCATTTAGTTGTTTTTCTGGGGCTTTATCTTGTTCCTTCATCTGGTACCTAGCCCTCTGCCTTTTCATCTTGTCTGTCTTCCTGTGAATGTGGTTTTTGTTCCACAGGCTGCAGGATTGTAGTTCTTCTTGCTTCTGCTGTCTGCCCTCTGTTAGAATGCCCTTATTAAGAAGGGGATTCCCACTGAAACAGTAGGTAGGTAGAAGTGTTGTCACCACATAGTTGCATGGCACTTTTCTTTGAGATTTTAATTTGTTTTATTGATGCTTCCAAATTAGGGAAATATATATGTAATTTTAAAAATAATGAGAAATTGATAATAGAACAGGTTGCTTAAGATCATGTGGTGAGTTAGCAACTTACCACAGGGCCACCAAGTGCCATGAATCAGGATTCCCTGGGATTCCTGGTGTAGGGACTTCTCTGGTGGTCCAGTGGTAAAGAATCCACCTTCCTATGCAGGGGACACGGATTTGATCCCTGGTCGAGGAATAAAGATCCCACTTGCCACTGGGCAACTAAGCCCACACGCCACAGCTACTGAACTTGCGCGCCTCAATGAGAGAGCCCATGTGCCGCGAACTACAGAGCCCACTCACTCAGGAGCCCGCGCGCTACAACTAGAGAGAGAAAACCAACATGCCACAACTAGAGAGAAGCCCGCACCACAATGAAAAGATCCTGCATGCCGCAACTAAGGCCTGATGCAGCCAAAAAAATAAAGAAAAAAAAAGGGAAGCCCATTTATTTTATAAAATATGGGAGTTAAAGACCAAGGTTCTGTGGCAGAGAAATAAATAATACAGAATGATGAGATGTATATATTAAGGGTTTGGGTTTTTTTTTTTTCTTTTTGCGGTATGCAGGCCTCTCACTGCTGTGGCCTCTCACGTTGCGGAGCACAGACTCCGGACGCGCAGGCCCAGCAGCTGTGGCTCATGGGCCCAGCCGCTCCGCGGCATGTGGGATCTTCCCGGACCGGGGCATGAACCCGTGTCCCCTGCATCGGCAGGCAGACTCTCAACCACTGCACCACCAGGGAAGCTCAAGGGTTTGGGATTTTTTAACCTAAGTTAAAAATATTTCCCCTTACATGATGAGTACAGAGGCTTTGTTTGCTTATGAAACATGAATTGTCATAAACTCTTATAACCATGTTGTCTGAGTTTTCAGCCATAATTAGAGGTGATGCAGGTGAATGTAATCCCAGGGGCAGAACAGTGTTTTCTGTCTCCACCTTTGTTTAGTTTGGGCTACCTTAAACAGGAACTTACACACTCCTAGGAGAATTGAAGGTTTTGGTTTATTTTGCCATGTTTGAGTTCCCTTTTTTGATGTATATTAGCTCATTAGTTATACCTCCATAAAAATCTGCCCTTACAACACTCAAAATGTAAAAATAGACCTTAAATTAATTGAATTAAATTTAGAGTATACCACAGATAACTAGGATATACATCTAATATATATCAAAAGCCTGAAAACATTTGCTCATACCCTTCAGTCTAGTCATTAGATTTCATCCTGAGAATGGGGTTGTTAACCATAGGTGAACATCAGGGAGTCTTATTTTCAAATTAAGAACTCTAGAATAATTCAGCAAAAGACAAAAAGCTAAGTACACCATCTAAAGTGTAACAAAAATTGGCAGTGACCTGAATGTCCAACTATAGGATTAAGTAAATTGTAGTTCATCACTTAATAGAATATTATGTAACCATTAATACAGTACTTTTATAGATGACATAGAAACATGGGAAAATGTTTATAATAAAAGTGGAAATAATAAGTTACCTTTCGCTACAGCTATGTAAAGTATATCTGTACATGAGGAAAGAATTAACAGTAGCCAAACATAAAACTTTTATGGGAAAGTGGTGAGCTTATTTTCCTTTTTTCCACAATTTCCTTCACTGTCATTTCAATAAAAAGAGGTAGAAGAAGGGGAGGGGAGAAAATGTAGTTTAGTTTCTGGTGTTTCCTCCCACTCTTTAGAATAATGGGGTCCTGGGAACCACCTACAGAGTGTATAGTGGTATCATTGCCACTGACTTTCTAGATTGATACTTTTTTCCCCCCTAAGGAATTTATTTATTTGGTTGCACTGGGTCTATTTGGTTGCGCTGGGTCTTATTTGCAGCAGGCCGACTCCTTAGTTGTGGCTTGTGGGCTCCTTAGTTGTGGCTTGCCGGCTCCTTAGTTGCAACACGTGGACTCCTTAATTGTGGCTCATGGGCTCCTTAGTTGCAGGTCACTGGCTTCTTAGTTGCAGCATGTGGGCTCCTTAGTTGTGGCATGCAAACTCTTAGTTGTGGCATGCGTGTGGGATCTAGTTCCCTGACCAGGGATCGAACCTGGGCCCCCTGCATTGGGAGCATGGAGTCTTTACCACTGTGCCACCAGGGTGGTCCCTAGATTGACACTTTTTTGTTGTTTTTTTGTGGTACGCGGGCCTCTCACTGTTGTGGCCTCTCCCGTTGCGGAGCACAGGCTCCGGATGCGCAGGCTCAGCGGCCATGGCTCACGGGCCCAGCCGCTCCGCGGCATGTGGGATCCTCCCAGACTGGGTCATGAACCCATGTCCCCTGCATCAGCAGGCGGACTCCCAACCACTGCGCCGCCAGGGAAACCCCCTGACACTTTTATATATAATATTTTAAAAATTTTCTTCCTGTTTTCATGTTTCTCAAAGTGTGGTTTAGGACTTGTTTCCCAGATTCATTATGGTTTATGAAGGCATCCTTACAGTAAACTGATGGTGGAAAGGTAGAATCAAGGTCAGAGAGATACAGAAAAATAACTTTGTGTGTTTCTAGGCTTGATGAGAAAAGGCTTTAGTTAACTATATTAAAGCAGAAAAGGTCAGCATCTAGTGAATGTGATGAGGTCTGCTTTCTGGTTTTGTAAAGGAAGAAAACATTCAGGAAACAGTTTTATGAAATTTGTTATAATGTAAATGGGTTCTTGTCCTATGAAATTTGGGACTTATAGTTTTATATTTTCCCCAAGGGAAGCTGTCTTCATGTACCTCATTTAGACTCTAAACCTACTGGACAGAGCAGAATGCAAAAGACTTTCAACTGTTATACTCAAGAAACGTTTATTGTTATACTCAAGAAATGTTTTTTATTAACAGAGTTGGTTGACCATGTCAGGAGTGTCCCATTTGTCCTCTGAATTTTCCTACCAGGGAAGGAGCATCCATACTGATTCATGGAACAGAAGGAACTGATTCCACACTCCAGGTTACCTCCCTGGCCCAGATTATCTTGGAACCAAGAAGCAGGACCATCCGGGGCTTTGAGGCCTTGATAGAGAGAGAGTGGCTTCAGGTGAGAAAAGCTATTTTGTCCACAGAGGAACTGCTCATAATTGATGTTTGATCCTTGTTTGTGGGAATGGATATAATATATGAAATTCTGATTGATTCAGATGTTTAATTTTCTGGGGGACAGTAAATCTCTCTTCCTCTTAATAAATGCCTGTAATCTTTACTGCCTCTCAATTTCTGTCTCCCTCTTTACTTATATTGCTCATTTGGCACTTCATTCCCCTAACAAATGTTATTAGTTGTACCTTGTTACCTATAGGGGAAACACAAAGAACGTGTAAAACATGGTCTTGTCTCACAGAACTTAGTCTTGCTAGAGATAAAAGACATAAACAAGGGGGGAAGGAGGAGTGGGAACTTGTAAGTACAAGGCATGTGCTTTAGTGCTTTCTACCTTCTGCTCATCTCTGTCCTGTCGTCTTCCTCAGCCAGGTGAAATCCTTCTCATCCTGTAAGATCCAGCTAAATATCTCGACTTTCGTGAAGACTCTGGGACCTTAACTTCCTTCACAGAAAAAATTGATCCATTTTCCTCACACCTTGTTTCCTGAACTAGACTCAGATATAGTGACTTCTTTGAGTTCAGGGAACCTTGCCCACCCAATTCAGCTGTTTACCCCTAGGACACAACACAGTGCTGTCCTATATAATGCTGAAGGACAGCTAAAATAAAGGTCTCATAAAATAGATGGAAATCCTTCAGGCCAGAGGTTAATTTAAATATATATACACCATGTAACTTAGTGTGTAATTGTGATTGAAAACAAATGTTTAGATATATCTTGAAAGGAAGTATCTCTGGAGAAAATCACTCTGGCCCCTCTAGTTACAATTCAGCTTTATTATGTGTTAATGCTGTTATGTTTACCATGTCTACCCACCCTGACAGCTGACCTTTATCTCTGTTTAAGTCAGACCATCCTAAATATTTGGTACAGATCTTATTCAGCTACATTCCTTGTGATGCATAGCAAACAAACAAATGAGTATGATTGATTTGTTTATATATTACCATTTTCATGGGCATCAAAATCCCATTCATGTTCCTGGCATTATCTTTGTCAGATAAAGTAGCACGAGGACCCAAAGATAAAGCATGTATATGAAATACCTAGAAGGGTGTGATTTGGGGGGATAAGGTCAGTACTCAGGTTCTGGGTGGGCCAGAGAGCCAAATGATTCTTAAATTTCCTTTGGTCAGTAGATGACAGACTCTTCTAGTTCTTTTTGGGGGGAGGGGGAAACTAAAGACAGCTTTGTCTCTAATATAAAAGCATTCATACAGATGTAATCATGACAGTAACTTTCTTATGTAATTAAAGACTTACTATCAGGAGTAACCTGATAAAAATTTGTCTATGAGAACCCCATATCTATCTGCATTTAGTGTTGAGGCTTCCTTATCTTACAGTAGTCTACAGTGCTTTGGATGGATAGAAGGGGATAGCTGTCGTGTTTTATACCTGAAGAGCTTATGTTCTTTGACTTTGCTCCAGATTTTACAGACGTAGAAAGATTTATTTTATGCTTATTATTACTGAAGTTCATTATTCTTCTATTTGATATTCCAAGACCAACTGCAGACGTTATGGCTAACTGTATATATACCCTTGTTAAGTATTTGGAAATCTTGTCTTTTTCTTTAGTTGGTGAAGATTGTCTTAAACCAAGAAATCATTAAAGAGCAGCCACCCAAATTATATGATGTTCCATTTAATAGTTTTGTTGCAACTGTGTGAAATTTGTTACTAATGTGCTACAGTGTGATCTCACTGGATATGATTGCTGCATTTCCATCTTTTCTCTTAGGCTGGTCACCCATTCCAGCAGCGCTGTGCACAGTCGGCCTATTGTAATAGTAAGCAGAAGTGGGAGTCGCCTGTATTTCTTCTCTTCTTGGACAGTGTGTGGCAGATACTTCGTCAGTTCCCTTGTTCATTTGAATTTAATGAGAATCTCCTCATCATGCTCTTTGAGCATGCATATGCCTCACAGTTTGGAACATTTCTGGGCAACAATGAAAGTGAAAGGTAGGTACCTGCTCACGTGGGGGCCATTTTATTTTTAGCTGTTTTGGTCATTTCCTAAAAGAGACCAGGATTTGGTTCTACATTAATGTTATTTATAAGATGGAAGAGGTTACAGTTAGTATAAATTAAATTACGTAATTTATTGTGAGCCTGTCACATGCTAGGTGAGAGCATATCCTGGATTTTGTTCTATTTGATTAAAATTAGTTCATACACTGATTAAAAAGCTTTGAATAATTGAGCAACCATTAAAATGTTACTCTCCTTATATAGGAGCATAGTATCTTACATCTGGAAGAAGCTTGAACATATAATTCAATTCTACCCTCCATGCAGTTTGATAGATTAGGAAGGTTATTATCCAGAGAAGCGAATGACTTGTCCAGGAAGCACACAGCCTGTTGGTCACCAAAAGTATGGCTGTAGTACAGGTCTTCCTACTCCTGCTCTAGAGTTTTCTCTCTTATACCGAGAAACTGTCCTCAGGCCCAGAGTTAGGATCTTACTTCATAACCCAGACACCATCAAGTTTATAGGTTTAATTAGAAGATTCACATCAGAATGATCATTAAAGATGCTTAACTGGTAATCTTCTCATTTGGGTACAGTCTAAAGGCTTCCTCTGGGTGGGAGGCAGGGTTTGTCCCTTGGCTGGTACCTGGCATCAGTTAGTTGAATAATAAATTTAAACAATTAAGTTTTCATAAACGAATAGAATTATTGCATCTTTACCTGTTTGAAATTCAAGAACATAGAGCAATACATGTTTTTTTACTTAACGCTGAATTGGCAGATATTTCAACTTTAGAGTTTCTTACAGATTCTTGTCTTCAAAAGTAGGGAAAAATTTAGAACTATTTGCTCTAGAAAGTTCTGTGTCACCACAGTTTTCTCACTGTGCTTTGGCTATAGTTACTGCAGCCACATGTGATTCATATGGTCAGTTTGATTTAATGGATTTGTTTATAATTTGCACTGTTTCTTCTGTATCCCAAGGGTATTTGCTCTAAGTGTTTTCTCTGATAATATATGGAGTTGGGAGAGGACTAACTTGCTCAAGATAAAATGTCTTATTGGTACCGAGTCCAAGCTTGTACTGCTTCTGCACGACAAGCCAATAAATCGAGAGACGAGGTGTTGGGGCAAGGAATAGGAACTTTATTCAGAAAGCCAGCAGACCGGGAAGATGGTGGACTAGTGTCCCAAAGAACCATCTTGCCTGGGTTTGGATGCTAGTTTCTTTTATAAAACAAAGAGGGGGAGGTAAGGAGGTAAAGTTAAAAAAGAAAAAGAAAAAAACACAAGGTGATAAGTTGTTGTAAATGTTTCCTGGTTCCTGCCAGAGTCTGGAGGGGATGCATTCATTTCTTCCTCCTTGCAGTCCGTCACAGGTGGGCCTGGTCAGGATGTTTCCTGGGAGCTAAACAAAGGTGTTTTAGCTTACTGCTCAGGATGGGGGACAGGGTTCCCCAGATGGGCCATTATGTATTCTTTAAGCTGTAAGCAACATTCCTTTAGTGATTAACTTGTAGCAAAAGCAGTAGAATACAAAGTTTAGAGTAAAAGAAACAGATCCAGTATGGAGCCAGATTTGTTCTTCCCTATTACATTATGTTAGCATTACAAAATCGAACCTTTGTGAAAACCTTCAGATGGGTTGGTGGTTGGGATTGTCCCTGAGCTGTTCATTCATAGTTTAGGCTTAAATGAATCTTTGAACATCCTACCTCAGTTTTTTCAATTGATGAAATTTACTTTGGGTATTTTAGTATCATTTTAAGTTGACTTTCTAGAAATGATTATACTTATATTATTACACTTGAATTCATTACTTATGCCAAAAGAACAGGCCTACTTCCAAAAAGTAGGATTTGGATTGATTTGTGATGGAGATGCCATTAATATTTCCCTTCCCACCCCAGAAACTATTCTGTAACACGTAGTTAATCCAAATAGAACATAAATTATTACTTTTTTCCTATTTTTTCCTTATTAACAATAGATGAAAAGTTTAATGCTTCCTGACTTTAGGGTTCTATTCATCTCTGTTTTAGAATTCTGCTAGTCAGAATAGAGTTTAATTAGAAGAGATGACCTAAGAGAAAGCAATGACCATCCTTTTTTTTCCCTTTTAAATATTACATACGAAAGAATAAGAACTTTTAAGATTTGTTATGAATACAAAGTCTGAAATTACTTGAACCCTGTGAATTTGGGAGATTGGAGTATTAGCTAGCCTAATAAGATTTTTTTAAAAATCTTTAAAGATTTAAAAAAAATCTTTAAAAACCACTGAAACTTCTTGGTAAAAGATGACTTCAGTTAAAAGGGAAAATGTAACATTTTTAAAAAACAGCTTTATTGAGATATAATGCATTTACCATAATATTCAGCCATTTAAAGTGTATTTACTGTGATTTTTAAAAATGGTATATCAGAGTTGTGCAACCAGCACTGCACCTAATTTTAGAACATTTTCATCACCTCCAAAACAAACCCCATATCCATTACCAGTCACTATCCATTTTCCCTCCCTCCATCCCCTAGCCCCTGATAACCACAAATCTGCTCTTAGTCTATAAATTTGCCTGTTTGACTATTTCATATAAATGGAATCATACAATATGTGGTCTTTTATGATTGGCTTCTTTCACTGAGCATATTTCCAAGGTTCATCCATGTTGTAGAATGGGTTGTTTCCATCATTTGGCTACCATAAATAATGCTGTGTTAAACATTTGTATACAAGTTTTTGTGTGGACATATATCCATTTATCTTAGATATAAACCTAGGAGTGGAATTATGGGTCGTATGGTAACTGACATTTTGAGGAGCTGTGAAAGAAAGTGGCAGCACCATTTTACATTCCCACCAGCAATGTATGAGGGCTCCAGTTTCTCCATATCTCCACCATTTTTTATTGTCTGCCCTTTTGATTTAGTCATCCTAGTGGGTGTAAAGTGGTGTAAATCTCATTACAGTGATTTGCATTTCCTTAATGGACCAATGGTGTTGATCAGCTTTGCATGTGTTTGTTGGGCATTTGTGTTATCACTTCTTTGATATCCAAATATCTATTTGGATACTTTGCCAATTTTTTCATTGGGTTATTTGTCTTTTTATTGTTGAGTTGTAAGAAAATTTTGATAGAGATTGCATTGGAATCTGTGGATCAATTTGGGTAGTTATTACTGCCTTAACAGTGTTGTCTTCCAGTCTATGAACACGGGATGTCTTTCCATTTATTTAGGTCTTTAATTCCTTTCAGCAATATTTTATAGTTTTCAGTATACAAATATTTTACCTCTTCAGTTAAATTTATTCTTGGTATTTTAATATTTTGAATGCTGTTGTAAATGGAATTGTTTTCTTAATTTTTTTGGAGTATTCACTGCTGGCATATAGAAACATGACTGTTTTTCTGTGTCTATCTTGTACCCTGCAGTTTTGCCAAATTTATTTATTAGCTCTAGTAGTTCGTGTGTGTGTGTGGATTCTTTGGGATTTTCTATGCATAGGATCATGTTATTTGCAAGTAGAAATCATTGTATGTCTTCCTTTCTACTTTGGATGTGTTTTCTTTCTTTTTCATGTCTAATGAATTTCCAGTACAGCATTGAATGGCAGTGGTGAAAGCAGGCACTCTTGTTTTATTCCTGATCTTAGGGAGAAAGCTTTCAGTCTTTCACGAGTGTAATGTTGAGTATGATGTTAGCTGTGTTTTTTTTCATAAGTACCCTTTACCATGTTGAGGAAGTTCCCTTCTATTCCTAATTTATTGAGTGTTTTTGTCATGAAAAGATGTTTTGTTATCTGCTTTTTCTGCATTAATTGCAATGATCATGTGGTTTTTTTCCCTTTGTTCTATTAATGTGGTGTATTACATTGATTGATTTTCTTATGTTGAACCACTCTTGTATACTTAGGATAAATCTCTCTTGGTCATGGTATATAATCCTTTCAATGTGCTGTTGTATTTGGTTTGCTAGTAGTTTGTTGAGAATTTTTGCATCTATATTTGTAAGGGACATTGGCCTATTACAGTTTTCTTGTATCATTGTCTGGCTTTGGCATCAGGGTGATAATAGCTTCATAAAATGAGTTAGGAAATATTCCTTTTCTATTTGTTGGGGAGTTTGAGAAGGATTGGTGTTCATTTTTCTTTTATATTTGATAGAATTTACCAGTGAAACCATCTGGTCCTAGACTTTTCTTTGTGGAGAGATTATTTGTTACTGAGTCAGTTTCCTTATTTGTTATAGGTCTGTTGAGATTTTTTATTTCTTCAGTCAGTTTAGGTAATTTTTGTGTTTATAGGAATTTGTCCATTTCATCCAGATTATCTAATTTGTTGGTGTGCAGTTAATAGTATTTTCTTAAAATCTTTTTTATTTCTGTAAGGTCAGTAGTAATGTCCCATTTTCATTTTTGATTTTAGTTATTTGCATCTTCCTTTTTCTTTGTCATTCTAGCCAGAGGAACAATTTTGTTGATCTTTTCAGAGTACTGACTTTTGGTCTCATTGATGTTATTTTAAAAAGTTTTTTTGTCTGTCTCCTCTGTAATCTTAGTTTTTCCTTCCTTCTGCAAGCATTGGCTTAGTTTGCTCTCCTTTGTCTAGTTCCTTAAGGTGTAAAGTTAGATTACTGATTTGAGATCTTTCCTTTCTAACATAGGTTCTTGCTATAAATTTCCCTCTGAGCATTACTTTCACTGGAGTTGTGTTAGCATGTTGTGTTTTTGTTTTCATTCATTTGTAAGTATTTTCTGACTTCTTTCGTGATGTCTTCTTTAAACCGTTGGTTGTTTGAAAGTGTGTTATATAATTCCACATACTTATGTATTTTCCAGTTTTTCTTCTGTTATCAATTTCTAACTTCATTCCCTTGTGGTTGAAGATGCTTTGTATGATCTCAGTCTTTTAAAATGTATTGAGCTTTGTTTTGTGGCCTACCACGTGGTCTGGCCTGCAGAATGCTTCATGTCCACTTGAGAAGAATGTGTGTTCTGCTGTTGGGTAGAGTTTTCTATATTTGTCTTACATTTTGTTCAAGTCCTGTATTTCCTTATTTATCTTCTGTCTAGTTATTGGGATAGTGAAATCCTCAACTATATTAGAGAATTGTCTGTTTCTCTGTTCCATTACGTCAGTTTTTGCTTCATATGTTTTGTGGCTCGGGTGCAACATACATATATATTTATAATTATTATATCTTCTTGGTGGATTAACTTTGTTGCCAGCTTTGGAAGCCTGCAAAACAGTCTTTGTTTTGATGTTGTTGACAGTTAAAAATGCTGACAAATATTTTAATTTTACAACATTTTGTTCCTCTGCTAAAAGTCTTGTGTTCTGCTTTCTAACATATAACAGAAAAGAAATTGTCCTGTTAGAGGGAGCATTTAATAGTGGTTGTCATAAATTAATTGTTTTAATGGCAATTTTCTTTCTTGATCAGATGTAAGTTGAAGCTACAGCAGAAAACGATGTCTCTATGGTCATAAATTAATTGCTTTAATGGCAGTTTTCTTTCTTGATCAGATGCAAGTTGAAGCTACAGCAGAAAACGATGTCTCTATGGTCTTGGGTCAACCGGCCCAGTGAACTGAGTAAGTTCACCAACCCTCTCTTTGAAGCCAACAATCTTGTCATCTGGCCTTCAGTTGCTCCACAGAGTCTTCAGCTGTGGGAGGGTAAGCCACGCATCCTTCGCAAACATTTTATTAATACAGTCTAGGATGTTCTCTTGACTGCCTGTGGGTACATGAGTACATGGATACTGCTGTTTATATCGGATATTTTCTCAAGATAAGAAGGTACATTTTTTTTATTGTGACAAAAACACAAAATTTACCAACTTAACCATCTTTGAGTGTGCAGTTCAGTATGGTTAAGTATATCATGTTGCTGTGAAACAGGTCTCCACAACTTTTCATCTTGTAAATCTAAAACTCTGTACCCATAAACAACTTCTCAGTGCCCCTCTCCAGCCCCAGGCAACCACCCTTCTGCTTTCTGTCTCTGGATTTGACTGCTCCAGGTACCTCATATAAGTGGAACCATACAGTATTTGTCCTTTTGTGACTGGCTTATTTCATTAGCATAATTAATGTGCTCAAGGCTCATCCATGTGGTAGCATGGGACAGGATCTCCTTCCTCTTTTTTTTTTTTGCGGTACGTGGGCCTCTCAGTGTTGTGGCCTCTCCCGTTGCGGAGCACAGGCTCAGCGGCCATGGCTCACAGGCCCAGCCGCTCCACGGCATGTGGGATCCTCCCGGACTGGGGCACGAACCCATGTCCCCTTCATCGGCAAGCAGACTCCCAACCACTGCGCCACCAGGGAAGCCCTCTCTTTCCTCTTTAAGGCTGAGTAATTTTCTATTGTGTGTGTGCATGACGTTTTGTTTATCCTTATGTCAGTGGGCACTTGGGTTGCCTCCACGTTTTGGCACATAGGCATGCAAACATCTCTTTGAGGCCCTGCTTTCCATTCTTTGGGGTATGTACCCAGAAGTGGAATTGCTGGGTCATATGGTAATGCTACGTTCAGTATTTTGAGGAACAGTAATTCTGTTTTCCGTAATGACTGCATCATGTTACGACCCCACCAGCAATGAACAAGGGTTCCAGTTTCTCCACATCTTCATCAATGCTTGTTATTTTCTGCTTTTCCCCTTTGATAGGCCATCCTAATGGGTGTGAGGAAAAGTACATTACTTTTTGTGTAGAAAAAGTGATAGGTGGTTGGGACAGGTATAAACTGTAAGCTCCTAGGAGATGGTTTCTGTTTGCTTTATTAAGTAGTCATTAGGTAGATTCTTCTGTTGAAGGCTGTTGAAGGGGTAATGAACTAGTCATTCTAGTAAGATTCCACAAAACGTACATAAATGCCATCCATCAGTGCAGTAATACAGATATCCTGTTTGTGTGGAAGAGTAATCCAGGCTTAATTTTCATGTCTATTCTAAAGAATGTGTTTTTTGGTTTTTTTGCGGTACACGGGCCTCTCACTGTTGTGGCCTCTCCCGTTGCAGAGCACAGGTTCCGGACGCGCCCGCTCAGCGGCCGTGGCTCACGGGCCTAGGTGCTCTGTGGCATGTGGGATCTTCCTGGACCGGGGCACGAACCTGTGTCCCCTGCATCGGCAGGCGGACTTTCAACCGCTGCACCACCAGGGAAGCCCCCTAAAGAACGTGTTTTACCTACATTAATTTTTCAGATTCTTGAAGTTTATCTCCTTAAATACTAAAGCTTGTTTTTTTAAAAAATAACCAAAACCTATCTAAAACATATTATCCATTCATTAAGCAAAGACTATAAAAAACCATTTAATTTCTTTTTAACCAATTTGTAGGTAGTGTACATTTGTAGGTACATTTTTATTCATCTTTATATTAAACAATATAAGGCATACACACAGGAATGATAGCTGTTTGGTAAATTGAAGTACTATAAATGTCAGTTAGTATACTGTGTTCTAATACATTATTGTCTCAAGGGTAATTCTCGTGTGGAAACTGCCCGTTGTGTGTAAAAGGGTCTCAGGTTGCTTTGCTTCCTTGTTTTGAGACCGAGCCTGTTTCTGTCACTTCTCCGGCCATCAGTTTCACGGCTTGTTCCGCTTGGCATATCTGTCATTAGCTGCTTCCTCCCCCTCAGTTTATGCTTCTAATCTTATCAGTTGAGGTGTCCCCTAGTTAGAATTGTGGGAAAGTGGCCTCAGTCTCCAGGGTCTCTGAGTCTGAGTGTTAGTGCTTTGGGGATTTGGGGCTGCTCAGAACTTCTCCTTGCTTATTGAGTGTTTAGATAGTCACAGATGCAGGACAGGTGATCTCTTAAATGAGAGTTTACAGCTGTACTACTTGTTTAAGACTTCTGAGACAATTTACCTAAAAGCCACTGTCATGTTTAATAACTGAAACAAGAATCTAGTTAGTTGGGAGGAAAGCCAAAATTGGGAGTCCAATGGCCTAAAGGACTATTTAACTTGTTTTTACCAAACCTCATTGACAGTTTAGGGATTATGTGATAGAAGAAAATTTTTTTGTTATATGAATGAGTTCCTCCTACACCATTAAGAAAGGGGTTTCTCTGTATGTTTACTACCTCCTCAACTTAGAACTGGAAGAAATCCTGTTAGGTAAAATATTCTCATGGAAAGTATATGGATTGTATAATGACACTACTCTGGCCTTAAAATGTCTCTCTGCTGTTTATAATTACATTGTAGTCATTGTAGTCAACCATTAATATTAAGTAATTCCTGTATTGAAGAACAGGATTTTAAAAATAAGCTCATTTAATAGAAAAATCAACACAGGTCAGTCTTTAGTCTGTGTTTCTATCTTCTTCTATCTAGCATTTGGACACATTACAGAAGGACTGTCTAGGGTGCATGGCAGTTTGGTTTATGGAAAGTATTCTAATATAAAATATTCTAATCATAAAACTTTTGTGAACTTGCCAGCTACTGACTTCTTGCAGCCTGGAAGGTGTTTGTGCCTCCTGGCCTGAGTATCTTTAAGCGGTTACTTTGGGCTGATATCATTAACGTACATCTGTGTAGAGGAGAAAATGTCTTTACTCCATAATAAAAGGATAATTATTATTTGGGGAAAGAAGCAGTTGCCTACAGAATTGGAAAGCTGCCTCGTAAGTAACAGAGAGAGAGAGAGAGGGAGTGCTGAAGTTTAGGCTCTTAAATAACAGTTTGTGTAGTTCTGTTTTGCTGTAACTGCCACTTTTCCAGTGAAAGTGATTTCACACATGTAGGTCTTACAGGTCTGGATAAAGTTCTGTAATTGTTTAAAGAAAGATTTGTATTGTGAAACTATAAAGTTTATCCCATTGTAAATGTACAGTTTGTATTCCTGAATATATCAGAGAACAGGATTTTGATCTATTTCATAATTTTGTGGGGTTTTGAAGAATTAATGAGCATGTACATAGTGACTTTTTTAATTTTTGAATTCTATCGTTTCATACAGCAGGTTCTTATTAGTCATCCATTTTACACACATCAGTGTAGACATGTCAATCACAATCTCCCAGTTCATCCCACCACCATCCCCACTCCCACTTCTTTCACCCCTTGGTGTCCATACGTTTCTTCTCTACATCTGTGTCCCAATTTCTGCCCTGAAAACCGGTTCATCTGTACCATTTTTCTAGGTTCCACATATATGCGTTATTATACAATATTTGTTTTTCTCTTTCTGACTTACTTCACTCTATATGACAGTCTCTAGATCCATCCACGTCTCAACAAATGACCCAATTTCGTTCCTTTTTATGGCTGAGTAATATTCCATTGTATATATGTACCACATCTTCTTTATGTGTTCATCTGCTGATGGGCATTTAAGTTGCTTCCCTGACCCTGGCTATTGTAAACAGTGCTGCAGTGAACATTGGGGTGCATGTGTCTTTCTGAATTATGGTTTTCTCTGGGTATATGCCCAGTAGTGGGATTTCTGGGTCATATGGTAATTCTATTTTTAGTTTTTTAGGGAACCTCCATACTGTTCTCCATAGTGGCTGTATCAATTTACATTCCCACCAACAGTGCAAGAGGGTTCCCTTTTCTCCACACCCTCTCCAGCATTTGTTGCTCGAAGATTTTCTGACGATACCCATTCTGACTGCTGTGAAGTGATACCTCATTGTAGTATTGAATTGCATTTCTCTAATAATTAGTGATGTTGAGCAGCTTTTCATGTGCTTCTTGGCCATCTGTACATCTTTGGAGAAATGTCTATTTAGGTCTTCTGCCCATTTTTTGAGTGGGTTGTTTGTTTCTTTAATATTGAGCTGCATGAGCTGTTTATATATTTTGGAGATTAATCCTTTGTCTGTTGATTCGTTTGCAACTATTTTCTCCCATTCTGAGGGTTGTCTTTTCATCTTCATTGTAGTTTCCTTTGCTGTGCAAAAGCTTTGAAGTTTCATTAGGTTCCATTTGTTTATTTTTGTTTTTATTTCCATTACTCTAGGAGGTGGTTCAAAAAAGGTCTTGCTGTGATTTATGTCAGAGAGTTTCTCTAAGAGTTTGATAGTTTCTGGCCTTACATTTAGGTCTGTAATCCAATTTGAGTTTATTTTTGTGTATGGTGTTAGTGAGTGTTCTAATTTCATTCTTTTACATGTAGCTGTCCAATTTTCCCAGCATGAATTACTGAAGAGGCTGTCTTTTCTCCGCTGTATATTTTGGCCTCCTTTATCAAAGATAAGGTGACCATATGTACGCGGGTTTATCTCTGGGCTTTCTATCCTGTTCCATTGATCTATATTTCTGTTTTTGTGCGAGTACAATACTGTCTTGATTACTGTAGCTTTGTAGTATAGTCTGAAGTCAGGGAGTCTGATTCCTCCAGCTCCATTTTTTTCCCTCAAGACTGCTTTGGCTATTCGGGGTCTTTTGTGTCTCCATATAAATTTTAAGATTTTTTTGTTCTGGTTCTGTAAAAAATGCCATTGGTAATTTGATAGGGATTCCATTGAATCTGTAGATTGCTTTGGGTGGTAGAGTCATTTTCACAATGTTGATTCTTCCATTCCAAGAACATGGTATATCTCTCCATCTGTTTATATCATATTTAATTTCTTTCATCAGTATCTTATAGTTTTCTGCATACAGGTCTTTTGTCTCCCTTGGTAGGTTTACTCCTAGGTATTTTATTCTTTTTGTTGCAGTGGTAAGTGGGAGTGATTCCTTAATTTCTCTTTCAGATTTTTCATCATTAGTGTATAGGAATGCAAGAGAATTCTGTGCATTAATTTTGTATCCTGTAACTTTACCAAATTCATTGATTAGCTCTAGTAGTTTTCTGGTAGCACCTTTAGGATTCTCTGTGTATACTACCATGTCATCTGCAAAGAGTGGCAGCTTTACTTCTTTTCCGATTTGGATTCCTTTTATTTCCTTTTCTTCTCTGATTGCTGTGGCTAAAACTTCCAAAACTGTTGAATAAGAGTGGTGCGATTGGGCAACCTTGTCTTGTTCCTGATCTTAGTGGAAATGCTTTCAGTTTTTCACCATTAAGGACAATGTTGGCTGTGGGATTGTCATATATGGCCTTTATTATGTTGAGGTAGGTTCCCTCTGTGCCCACTTTCTGGAGACTTTTTATCACAAATTGGTGTTGAATTTTGTCAAAAGTTTTTCCTGCATCTATTGAGATGATCATATGGTTTTGCTTCTTCAGTTTGTTAATATGGTGTATCACATGGATTGATTTGCGTGTATTGAAGAATCCTTGCATCCCTGGGATAAATCCCACTTGATCATGGTGTATGATCCTTTTAATCTGTTGCTGGATTCTCTTTGCTAGTATTTTGTTGAGGATCTTTGCATCTATATTCATCAGTGATATTGGTCTGTAATTTTCTTTTTTGTAGTATCTTTCTCTGGTTTTGGTATCAGGGTGATGGTGGCCTCATAGAATTAGTTTGGGTGTGTTCCTTCCTCTGCAATTTTTTGGAAGAGTTTGAGAAGGATGGGTGTTAGCTGTTTTCTGTATGTTTGATAGAATTTACTTGTGAAGCCATCTGGTCCTGGACTTGTGTTTGTTGGAAGATTTTTTTTTTTTGCGGTACGCGGGCTTCTCACTGCTGTGGCCTCTCCCATTGCGGAGCACAGGCTCCGGATGTGCAGGCTTAGTGGCCATGGCTCACGGGCCTAGCCGCTCCGCAGCATGTGGTATCTTCCTGGATCGGGGCACAAACCCGTGTCCCCTGCATCAGCAGGCAGACCCTCAACCACTGCGCTACAAGGGAAGCCCCTGTTGGAAGAATTTTAATCACAGTTGCAATTTCATTACTCGTGATTGGTCTGTTCTTGTTTTCTATTTCTTCCTGGTTCAGTCTTGGAAAGTTATACCTTTCTAAGAATTTGTCCACTTCTTCCAGGTTGTCCATTTTATTGGCATAGTGTTCCTTGTAGTAGTCTCTTAGGATGCTTTGTATTTCTGCGGTGTCTGTTGTAACTTCTCCTTTTTCATTTCTAATTTTATTGATTTGAGTCCTCTCCCTCTTTTTCTTGATGAGTCTGGCTAATGGTTTATCAATTTTGTTTATCTTGTAAAAGAACCAGCTTTTAGTTTTATTGATCTTTACTATTGTTTTCTTTGTTTCTATTTCATTTATTTCTGCTCTGATCTTTAGGATTTCTTTCCTTCTGCCAACTTTGGGGTTTTTTTTGTTCTTCTTTCTCTAGTTCCTTTAGGTTAGATTGTTTACTTGAGATTTTCCTTGTTTCTTGAGGTAGGCTTGTATTGCTATAAACTTCCCTCCTAGAACTGCTTTTGCTGCCTCACAGAGGTTTTGGATGGTCACGTTCTCGTAATTTGTCTCTAGGTATGTTTTGATTTATTCAGTGATCTCTTGGCTATTTAGTAACGTATTGTTTAGCTTTCATGTGTTCGTCGTTTTACGTTTTTTTCCCCTGTAATTCATTTCTAATCTCATAGCATTGTGGTCAGAAAAGATGCTTAATATGATTTCAGTTTTCTTAAATTTACTGAGGCTTGATTTGTGACCCAAGATGTGATCTGTCCTGGAGCATGTTCCATGTGCACATGAGAAGAAAATGTAATCTGCTGTTTTTGGATGGAATGTCGTATAAATATCAGTTAAATCTATCTGGTCTATTGTGTCATTTAAAGCTTGTGTTTCCTTTTTAATTTTCTGTTTGGATTATCTGTCTATTGGTGTAAGTGAGGTGTTAAAGTCCCCCACTATTATTGTGTTACTGTCAGTTTCCTCTTTTATAGCTGTTAGCAGATGCCTCATGTATTGAGGTGCTCCTATGTTGGGTGCATATAGATGTATAATTGTTATATCTTCTTCTTGGATAGATCCCTTGATCGTTATGTAGTGTCCTTGTCTCTTGTAACATTATTTTAAAGTCTATTTTGTCTGATATGAGTATTGCTACTCCAGCTTTCTTTTGATTTCCATTTGCATGGAATATCTTTTTCCATCCCCTCACTTCAGTCTTTGTGTGTCCCTAGGTCTGAAGTGGGTCTCTTGTAGACAGCATATATATGGGTCTTGTTCTTGTATCCATTCAGCAAGCCTGTGTCTTTTGGTTGGAGCATTTAATCCATTTACATTTAAGGTAATTATCAATATATATGTTACTATTACCATTTTCTTAATTGTTGTGGGTTTGTTTTTGTAGGTCCTTTTCTTCTCTTGTGTTTCCCTCTTAGAGAAGTTCCTTTAGCATTTGTTGTAGAGGTGGTTTGGTGGTGCTGAATTCTCTTAGCCTTTGTTTGTCTGTGAAGCTTTTGATTTCTCTATTGAATCTGAATGAGATCCTTGCTGGGTAGAGTAATCTTGGTTGTAGGTTCTTCCCTTTCATCACTTTAAATATATCATGCCACTCCCTTCTGGCTTGTAGAGTTTGTGCTGAGAAATCAGCTGTTAACCTTATGGGGGTTCCCTAATAGTAACTTCTTGAATACTGTACTCAATTGTACTCTTTCAATACCTCAAGATTGTTGTATATTTTAGAGTATAATAAAACACAGATGTGAATTGTGAAAAAATGAGAAGGATTATAATGCATGGGATTATATATTAACCACAATTATAATGCTAATCCGTTGTGTGTATCTTTTTCCTTTCTGTTTTCCTTTTGTGGATTCAATAGGTATTTTTCTGCGTTGGAACAGATCTTCCAAGTATTTGGATGAAGCATATGAAGAAATGGTTAACATCATTGAATATAACAAGGAATTACAAGCAAAAGTAAATATCCTTAGGCGGCAGTTGGCAGAACTGGAGACTGAAGATGGGATGCAGGAGAGTCCCTGAATTCCAGATCCCCTGCAGCCCTCGGAGGACCATCAGGACTGGTATCCCATCTCTCTCTCCCTTGCCCTTCAGTTCACTTTCACACAGTAGCCTTAAACTTAAGGCTTTAGATGTGAGAACCTTCTAATATAATGGACTCCTCAAAACTTTATGAATGGAACTTACTATAATTATTCATGTTTCATGTGGCCTGTTAGGCCTCTTCACTTTGGGAGCAGGAAGGAGGTGCTAGTCATTTTATTTTACATGAAACAAGTGACCTATTTAATGCCATTTGTGTTATATGCCATTTCACCCTAAGCTTTTCTCTGCATCCACTTTTCAAACAGTGCTCCAGACCAGTCAAGAATATGATTAAACTCTTAGGGAATATATGTTAGTTTAAAAAAAGGATCAGACTTTGAAGCACTCCAAATATAGAAATACTTTTCAAACCTGAAATGGTTGATAAACGAAGAATTTTGTGTTTAACATACCATTTCCAATACCTTTGCCACATAAAAAAGCCATTCTCTTTAAAACAGTTTTGGACTGACAGAGCTGAATTCATCCTCATTCTGATTTGTCAAGAAAACAAAAGCTGAATATTTATTCAAGGTAAATTATTTTTACGTAAAAGGCAACAGCTATAGTCCTCTGATATTTACATTAAGAAGAAGTAAATTTATTGTAACAGATACTAAAATATGTGCAATATAGAAATAAAGTAGGAATTTGTTACTGATAAGGTATCTTTAGTGTTGAATTGGTTTTTCAGGGTTTTGACACACATGTTAAATGTGTGTCAAATGCTGGATGTAATGTTAAACCGTCATTTAGAATAGATGTTAATTTGTTATGATTAAGCTACAAATACGGTTTCCTTAAACCAGAGATGCACCGCCCTTGTCTGAAGTTCTTATTGCACTGGTTTATGTATGGATATGTGTGTTTTATTATGTTTTGTTTTATTTTTAAATATTCTAAGAGTTCACTAATACTAAGGTTAAAATTTTCTTATTGTCTTGAGCCTTTTGAACATTTATCTTGACTGCTGATTTGTCCATTATATGCTAGGCAAATAATAATTTAAGTGGAGGTGAAAGTTTATGAACGTGATGCAGCTATGTTTTAAACTTCAGAAGCCAATTTGAAATGTTTCAATGTTACAGAAACAGTGACGACTATATTTATGTGCTATGCTGGTTTATGCCTGCAATTCTAAAATTTGTGGTTTGGTGCTTTCCTTATACATTTTTGTTTTGTGGCACAGGTCGTTTTAACAGATACTGTCAATTCTAGTTTTCCTTTAAAAGGATAGTTGAAGGGCAATCTTTAATACCATTTCTATCCCATCTATATATAACCATTTCATTGTAAAACACACCAAAACTGAACCCTGCTTTAGGGCTATGTATTGAGTTAAAATTTTAATTCTTCAAAATCAACTGTAGGAAAATCTATGGCCACATTCAGAAGCCTTAAAAAGTGGCAAATACTTTCTGTTTCCTCAGACTTTTAGCAAAAGGCTAGACAGCAATCCACAGAGCTCTCTTTTGGTAAATTAGTCTGCTTTCTCCTCTAAGCCCAGTTTTATTCGTGACCTGTTTTGTTGGCTATAGTTATGAATCTTGGGGCATTAAAGCCCTCACCTAAAGGCTAATAAGGCAAGGAGCAAAGAAGGTGTACTTTCTTGCTGTAGACATCTGTGTGTTGTGTGAAATGTCTGTATTAATTTTTTAAAAGAGGAAACACCCCAGCATTTTATGGATCCTTAAAATTGAAGAAGGCGCCTTTTTCTTCTCAGTTAACGGCCCCATAAGGAAAACCATATAGAGATTTTCTTTTAGTGATTCTTTAGAAGTGACTCTCACTGGTAATATTAATTGGCCATAAGGCTTCTGTGGGTGGAAACTTTGGAGGGATTTTTTATTAGCTTTGGTCATGGAGAAATTGTATGCCATCAACTTATAACTGTCTTCCTGATGAACATTTTATATGTGAGCCAGAGTACAGTAATAGCATAGTGTTTCAATTTCTTTTTCTTTCTCTTATTGAGACAGCAATCATAAGCTGTTTGGACAAGTTTGTGTTTTAGTGTTAATTTATAATTAGGGATTGTCCAAACCTCAGTTCTGTTTACAGGGTGTAAAAACAAACTTTGGTATCAATACAATTTCAAAGGGGTCATCTAATAAGACAAATACTAAGGTTTCCACAAACCTGAGAACTCTGTCAAAGACAAGTGCTTTATCAATATAATTTGAAGAGGGTTTTTAGTAATACTATTAAGTTACTTATCCCTTGGATGAAAAGAATAATTACAGTGGATATACTTATGAGAAGCTACTTATTAAAGGTTAAGTTTGGAGAATTGTCTTTGATAAATATGGCTTTAAAAACTTTAATGAAGAGAATGATGGCCAAATTAGTGAGCATGCAGATTACCCCATTACAAGCCAATAATAAAGTGAGATATAATCAAGTTCATGTACATTATTGTGAAGGCTGGTTTACATTTTTGGAATGCAAAAAGTAAGCCCCACAAAGAATATTTTTAAAATATTGCTACAGTACAAGGATCCTTAGATTTAAATTAATAATTTTTTTAAAATTAGAGGAACATAGTTTGTTATATAAAAATGCTGAAACTTTTTGGGTGGTCTAAGACTTTTCAGTAGTTTGACATTTTTCATTTTGATTTTATTAAATGGGAAGAAAACAAGCAGAAATTACAAAATCTTACAGATTTAAGACACCTATAAATTTGTTTTATTTGTAAGAAAACTTAGGCCTTTGAAGCAAGTTTTTAAAGTGATTTTTGGGAAAACTTTGGAAGACGATAGATAGTCATTTAAGATCCGTATGGAGAATTTTAAAACTTTTCTTTGAATTCTAAAGCCTGATTTTGTAGAGGTGATATGTCACTGCTTTTCATTTTAAAGGATGAAAATTTAGTGAGATTTTAGTCTTTGATTCAGTCAGTATTTATGTTAAATAAAAAAGTCAATATATGGAAAAGATTTGACCAGTAATTGTCTCTTGAAGTGAAAAACGGGGAACATTTTGCTGCATTTAAAAATAATCTGCTTGAAGATATAACTCTTAAAGTTATCTGGTTTCAAGATTAGTTTTGTTTTTTTTGTTGTTTTTGTGGTACGCGGGCCTCTCACTGCTGTGGTCTCTCCCGCTGTGGAGCACAGGCTCTGGACACGCAGGCCCACGGGCCCAGCTGCCCCACGGCACGTGGGATCCTCCCGGACCGGGGCACGAATCCGCGTCCCCTGCATTGGCAGGCGGACCCTCAACCACTGCGCCACCAGGGAAGTCCCAAGATTAGCTGTTTTAATTGTTAGTCTTAACTAAGTCATCAGGTTCACTTACTATCAGACCTTAACCTGAGACACAGTTTTGGTATTTACCCATATCCAGATTTAATGAATTAAAACAACATGAATCTATTAGGAGCACTCTTTATCAGAGAGGTATTTCCTGGACAAAAAATGGGCAATATTTAGAACAGTTAGTCCCCTGGTTCTGGAAGCTTTGAAATTTATGAATGAAGTCATTCATTCAGTACCTCTGATACAGGTTTATCCTATACCTCAGGACAACAGAGATTAATTCTTTCTTATTCTTTAACATGGCTCAGATCTTTCCCCTCCAGAGCTGGTACAATATGTTATTATAGGTAGTATTTTTGTGTAATTCACCATCTTAACAAAAAACAGTAAAAGACTGGTTTCTACATTAATATCTATTCTCAGATGGTATGAAATGCTAATTTTTGTTTTCTTGAATAAAACAACTTCTGCCTTCACTCAGTCCTTATAATCTAGTGTCCACAGCATTTTCTTCCTTTAAACCAAAAGCCCAGAAGAGACCTTCTGAAACTCTAGGGCTAGGTTTTAGAAAGTCTGAACTTGTAATCTAAATTCCCTTTAAAATAAACTAATGTCCTATTTTTGAACTGCAGTGCAGAACTGTAGTTTCTGCTTAATTAATGAAAAATAACGGGGCTCACTGCAGACACTACATTGTCGTGGAAAATACTTCATGATGAGAGCTTACTGTCTTCTAGGGCCATTCTGTTTATCTGTGAGTATACAGATTAAATATATTTGTGATTTATAATAAAAACAAGTTGTGCAACACTGCCTGTGTCTCTCTGCCCAAGACATTTGCTTCACTTTTTCAGATGCATGTATTTTTGGAGAGGTGGATTATTCTACACAAACACACCCTGAGTTCTGCTTTTTAGAATCCTTATAGATCTATTATCATCTACACTGAAAGTGTTGTACTTGCACAACTTAGTTATTTTAAAAAATAAAAAAGAGTATGTATTTCTTCAGTAGCCATGCATTTGAATTGTACTCTTGATATATTTGAATGTGACTCTTGGATTTAAGTGCACTATTATTCATGTCTTACACAATAAAACTGCACTGTATGGCAAATGTGTCTGTAATGTATGCTTTGCTAAAAGCTCAGAGTGCTGTAATGTACAGGTTTCTACATGATGAACCTGTCAGCATATAGGGGAAATCCTGAACTTCCGTTAAGTCTGTGTAACATTTTAGTATTATTTGTAATGTTCCCTTAAGTGGTAAGTTCACTTATGTCCTAAGACTGGAATCATTTATCTTGAGTTGGCTGCTTTGTCAAGCTTGGTTTACTGAATCAAACAAACGTGTCAAACATGGTACTGTTATCTTAGTGTATAAGATTTATGTGTCATGTTCTCCCTCTGCCTCGGAGGACTGTTGCACAGACGCTAGTGTTAAATATCTATAGACAATGGTAATAAACTTTGAATACATTCAAATGCAGTAAATTAAATCTATAGGCTGACTTATTTTCAAATATTTGTGAAGGTTTTGGCAGTGTCTTGATTAAAATTGCTATATATATATTTAGACCTTATATTTTGAAAAAATTCAGATCTGTGAAAAAGTTGCAAAATAGTACAGTGATATTCCTTAAATATTCAATCTAGGTGAACAGTATAACATTTTTCACATTTGCTTTAACACCCTTGAGTGTGTGTATGTATGATTACTATTATTTTGCTGAAACATTTGAGGGTAAGCTGCAGACGTCATGACCTTTCCACCTAAATACTTTCCACCTATATCTCCCAAGAATTAGTATATATTACACGTGCTATTTATTCAATATGTATTGATATGAATAAATCAATGAGGGAAAAGGCAAAGCTCCTCCTTAGGGTAGAATGCCAGCTATGAAATATAGAAAGAATGATGACATTAGAAAATCACTGTTTAGTCATTAGTAATAACTGATTTAGGGAATCACTGTCAGTGGATGCTAAAACTAGCAGGTGAAAGTTTGTGAGCAAAACCATATAGTCTCAAAGTATCTTTCCATAAAATACCAGTTACAAAGAGGAAAACAGTTAACTTTACAGTGAAGGAAACTGGTAGATACCAACCTAATCCAAACATAATTAACATCACTAGTAATGGAACAAATCAATATCATGTGCCTTCTGATAGGATCCACTGAGAACATAGCATCACTTTTACGGCATTTTTTGCAAAAAACAAAAAGCACAACCTGAATCTAATTATGAGGAAACATCATGCAAACTTTAAATTGAGGGACATTCTACCAAATAAGTCTGTATTCTTGTAAATTATGGAGCTTATAGAGGAAAAGGAAAGACTGAAAACTTATTTGTAAGTTTAAAATTATTTTTTAAAAGCACAAAGTGAACAGAAAATAGTATCTATGCAAAGCTATAAAATTAAAATGAGAAAATATTTCAGCTGATGAAAATTATCCCCCAATAAATGAAATGTTAAGCAAAATAAAACTCTAACATACATTCCAAAAGGAATAAATACCCTTAAACAAAATTTCTGTATATGATATGGAAAAAAACCTCAAATGAGAAATCAGAAAAACCACAACAGAAATAACCAAAAATGAAACAGGAAGGTAGAAAACGGTTAAGTGAACTCAGGAACAAATTTGAGGAATAAAGACAAAGTCATCTTGAAGGTGAAATCACTCAAGGGAGAATAGGTTCAACTGAAGATTTATTTAAAAACGTTGACAAAAAGTATGAAAGGCTAAGAGTGAAAATAAAAATAGTAAGCAAAAAGGATGAGAGAGAAAGTGATGGACATAGAGGACACTCAGAGAAGAGCCAATATATGAATAATCGGAGTCCCTGAAGAATAAAAACAAAATAATGGAACAGGACAAATATCTAAACCTATAATCCCAGAAATGTTTCCAGAAATAAAAGTCTGAGTAGGCTTGGATCCAGATTGGTCAGTTTCAAGACATACCCTAGTAAAACCATTAGACTTTACATATGAAGAGGGGGTAAAAATCCCCAGGGCCTCTAGGCAAAGAGAATATTTAAAATCGGGTTGCAGCAGATGAAGGAGCAAGAAAAAACCCACCAGACCTAACGAAGAGGAAATAGGCAGTCTACCTTAAAAAGAATTCAGAGTAATAATAATAAAGATGATCCAAAATCTTGGAAATAGAATGGAGAAAATACAAGAAATGTTTAACAAGGACCCAGAAGAACTAAAGAGCAAACAAACAACGATGACAACACAATAGATGAAATTAAAAATTCTCTATAAGGAATCAATAGCAGAATAACTGAGGGAGAAGAATGGAAAAGTGACCTGGAAGATAAAATGGTGGAAATAACTACCACAGAGCAGAATAAAGAAAAAAGAATGAAAAGAATTGAGGACAGTCTCAGAGGCCACTGGGACAATATTAAACGCACGATCATTCCAATTATAGGGATCCCAGAAGAAGAAGAAAAAGAGTCTGAGAAAATATTTGAAGATATTATAGTTGAAAACTTCCCTAATATGGGAAAGGAAATAATCAAGTCCAGGAAGTATAGAGAGTCCCATACAGGATAAATCCAAGGAGAAACAAAACAAGACACATATTAATCAAAGTATCAAAAATTAAGTATAAAGAATACTAAAAGCAGCAAGGGAAAAGCAACAAATAACATACAAGGGAATCCCCATAAGCTTAACAGCTGATCTTTCAGCAGAAACTCTGCAAGCCAGAAGGGAATGGCGGGATGTAATTTAAAGTGATGAAAGGGGAAAACCTACAACCAAGACTACACAGCAAGGATCTCATTCAGACTTGACAGAGAAATAATAACCTTGACAGACAAGCAAAAGTTACAAGAATTCAGCAACACCAAGCTAGCTTTACAACAAACGCTAAAGGAACTTCTCTAGGTAGGAAACACAAGAGAAGGGAAAGATCTACAAAAACCCAAAACAATTAAGAAAACGCTAATAGGAACATAGATATCAATAATTACGTTAAATGTAAATGGGTTAAATACTCCAACCAAAAGACATAGACTGCCAGAATGGATACAAAAATAAGACCTGTATATATGCTGTCTACAAAGACCCACTATAGACTTAGGGACACATACAGACTGAAAGTGAGGGGATGGAAAAAGATTCCATGCAAATGGAAATCAAAAGAAAGCTGGAGTAGCAATTCTCATATTAGACAAAATAGACTTTAAAATAGACTATTACAAGAGACAAAGAAGGACACTACATAAGGATCAAGGGGTCAATCCAAGAACAAGATATAACAATTATAAATATTTATGAACCCAACATAGGAGCACCTCAATACATAAGGCAAATGCTAACAACCATGAAAGAGGAAATCAACATTAACACAATCAGTAGGGAACTTTAACACCACAATTTCACCAATGGACAGATCATCGAAAATGAAAATAAGGAAACACAAGCTATAAATGACACATTAAACAAGATGGACTTAGTTGATATTTATAGGACATGCCATCCAAAAACAACAGAACGCACTTTCTTCTCAAGTGCTCATGGAACATTCTCCAGGACAGACTGTATCTTGAGTTACAAATCAAGCCTTGGTAAATTTAAGAAAATTGAAATCGTATCATGTATCTTTTCTGACAACAATGCTCTGAAACTAAATATCAATTACAGGAAAAAAAACACTAAAAAATACAAACACATGGAGGTGAAACAATACACTACTAAATAAGCAAGAGATCACTGAAGAAATCAACGAGGAAATCAAAAAACACATAGAAGGAAATGACAATGAAAACACGATAACCAAAACGTATGGGATGCAGCAAAAGCAGTTCTAAGAGGGAAGTTTATAGCAATACAATCCTACCTCAAGAAACAAGAAAAATCTCAAACCAACCTAACCTTACACCTAAAGCAATTAGAGAAACAACAATAAAACCCAAAATTAGCAAAGAAAAGAAATCATAACGATCAGATCAGAAATAAATGAAGAATGAAACAATAGCAAAGCTCAATAAAACTAAAAGCTGTTTCCTTGAGAAGATAAACAAAATTGATAAACCACTAGCCAGACTTATCAAGAAAAAAAGGGAGAAGACTCAAATCAACAGAATTAGAAATGAAAAAGGAGAAGTAACAACTGACAATGCAGAAATACAAAGAATTGTGAGAGATTACTATGAGCAACTATATGCCTATAAAATGGACAACCAGGAAGAAATGGACAAATTCTTAGAAAAGCACAACCTTCCGAGACTGAACCAGGAAGAAATATAAAATATAAACTGACCAATCACAAGCACTGAAATTGAAACTGTGATTAAAAGTCTTCTAACAAACAAAAGCTCAGGACCAGATGGCTTCACAGGCGAATTCTATCAAACATTTAGAGAAGAGCTAACACCTAACCTTCTCAAACTCTTCCAAAATATAGCAGAGGGAGGAACACTCCCAAATTCATTCTACAAGGTGACCATCACCCTGATACCAAAACCAGATAAAGATGTCACAAAAAAAGAAAACTACAGGCCAATATCACTGACGAACATAGATGCAAAAATCCTCTAAAAAATATTAGCAAACAGAATCCAACAGCACATTAAAAGGATCATACAATATGATCAAGTAGGCTTTATCCCAGGATTGCAAGGATTCCTCAATATATGCAACTCAATTAATGAGATACGCCATATTAACAAAGTGAAGGGAAAGAAACATAATCTCAATAGATGCAGAAAAAGCTTTTGACAAGATTGAACACCCATTTATGATAAAAACTCTCCAGAAAGTAGGCATAGAGGGAACCTACATCAACATAATAAAGGCCATATATGACAAACCCACAGCCAACATTGTTCTTAATGGTGAAAAACTGAAACTATTTCCTCTAAAATCAGGAACAAGACAAGGATGCATACTCTCACCACAATTACTCAACACAGTTTGGGAAGTTTTAGCCACAGCAATCAGAGAAGAAAAAGAAATAAAAGGAATCCAAAACAGAAAAGAAGTAAAGCTGTCACTGTTTGCAGATGACATGATACTATACACAGAGAATCATAAAAATGCCACCAGAAAACTACTAGAGCTAATCATTGAATTTTTTAAAGTTGCAGGATACAAAATTAATGCACAGAAATCTCTTGCATTCCTATACACTAATGATGAAAAATCTGAAAGAGAAATTAAGGAAACACTCCCATTTACCATTGCAACAAAAATAATAAAATACCTAGGAATAAACCTACTTGAGACAAAAGACATATATGCAGAAAATTATAAGACACTGATGAAATTAAAGATGATCCAAACAGATAGATATACCATGTTCTTGGATTGGAAGAATCGACATTGTGAAAAGGACTATACTACCCAAAGCTATCTACGTATTCAGTGCAATCCTTATGAAACTACCAATGGCATTTTTCACAGACTAGAGCAAAAAATTTCACAATTTATATGGAAACACAAATAACCCCGAATAGCAAAAGCAATCCTGAGAAAGAAAAACAGAGCTGGAGGAATCAGGCTCCCTGACTTCAGACTATACTACAAAGCTACAGTAATCAAGACAGTATGGTACTGGCACAAAAACAGAAATATAGATCAATGGAACAGGATAGAAAGCCCAGAGATAAACCCACGTACATATGGTCACCTTATCTTTGATAAAGGTGGCAAAAATATACAGTGGAGAAAAGACAGCCTCTTCAGTAAGTCATGCTGGGAAAATTTGACAGCTACATGTAAAAGAATGAAATTAGAACACTCACTAACACCATACACAAAAATAAACTCGAATTGGATTAAAGACCTAAATGTAAGGCCAGACACTATAAAACTCTTAGCGGAAACATAGGAAGAACACTCTGACATAAATCACAGCAAGATCCTTTTTGACCCACCTCTTAGAGAAATGGAAATAAAAACAAAAATAAACAAATGGGACGTAATGAAACTTAAAAGCTTTTGCACAGCAAAGGAAACGATAAACAAGATGAAAAGACAACTCTCAGGATGGGAGAAAATATTTGCAAATGAAGCAACTGACAAAGAATTAATCTCCAAAATATACAAGTAGCTCATGCAGCTCAATATCAATAAACAAACAAACCAATCCAAAAATGGGCAGAAGATCTAAATAGACATTTCTCCAAGGAAGATATACAGATTGCCAACAAACACATGAAAGGATGCTCAACATCACTCATCATTAGGGAAACGCAAATCAAAACTACAATGAGGTTTCACCTCACAGCGGTCAGAATGGCCATCATCAAAAACTCTACAAACAATAAATGCTGGAGAGGGTGTGGAGAAAAGGGAACCCTCTTGCACTGTTGGTGGAAATGTAAATTGATATAGTCACTATGGAGGTTTCTTAAAATACTAAAAAGAGAACTACCATATGACCCATCAATCCCACTACTGGGCATATACCCTGAGAAAACCATAATTCACAAAGAGTCATGTACCACAAAGTTCATTGCTGCACTCTTTACAATAGCCAGGACACAGAAGCAACCTAAGTGTCCATCGACAGGTGAATGGATAAAGAAGATGTGGCACGTATATACAATGGAATATTACTCAGCCATAAAAAGAAACGAAATTGAGTTATTTGTAGTGAGGTGGATGGATCTAGAGTCTGTCATACAGAGTGAAGTAAGTCAGAAAGAGAAAAACACCAAACGCTAATGCATATATATGGGATCTAAAAAAAAAAAAAAGGTTCTGATGAACCTAGGGGCAGGACAGGAATAAAGATGCAGATGTAGAGAATGGCCTTGTGGACATGGGGAAGGGGAAGGGGAAGGGTAAGCTAGGATGAAGTGAGAGTAGCAGTGACATATATACACTACCAAATGTAAAATAGCTAGTGCGAAGCAGCTGCATCACACGGGGAGATCAGCTCAGTGCTTAGTGACCACCTAGAGGGGTGGGATAGTGAGGGTGCAAAGGAGACGCCAGAGGGAGGGCATATGGGGATATATGTGTACACATAGCTGATTCACTTTGTTATACAGCAGAAACTAATACAATATTGTAAAGCAATTATACTCAAAGATGTTAAAAAAAACACATTGGGTTGCCATTAGAATTCTCAACAACAACATACAAAGTAAGACATAGAGAACAGCATTTTCAAGAAATGCAAAAAAAAGCATAACCCAAGGATTTTATATTCAGCTAACCTGTACTTTTAGAATCAAAGCTATTGAAAAAGTTTTTAAGCCTGTGAAAACTCAGGGAATATGGTAGTTAAGAGTGATTCCTGATAAATCCATGGAAGAATGAGTTTTATCCAATTAAGAGATGATGAAAGACTACAGACTACAGCTGTAAATATATTGTAACTGTAGATCCAAGACTATGACAAAGGTAGAGACAGTGGTGGCAGAATATGTAGAGTTTATGTACTTTGACAATGTAGAAACTGCAATTTTTTTAAATAAGAGAAAAAAATGGAGAAAGTAGAATAAGCTCATTGATTGTCATTTAAATAATAGTAGTCAAAGATATTTAAACCTAACAAAACAAATTGTAAAAAGTTAGGATAAAGGTATCTATGACCATCTCTATAAACAGTATTATGGTGCCATCTCTTGGAAAAAATTTCAATCTTTTCATACCCAAGGAAATAAGAACACCAAAGGAACAACATAAATAAATACAGTAAATATAACAATGCACACAGTAAATATAAGAAAACAATATGACAATTACAATCAAACATTAGACATATCAATAAATGAGTGGGCTTGATTCATCTATAAATATTTAAAGAAAAGATATTCAAGTTGACTTATAAAGCAAAATCCAACTTGGCTACATACAACAGACAGATTTAAAACAAAGTGACTCAGAAATGTTAAGAAACAGGAGTGGTGTACCAATTAGGGTTCAATATATTACAAAGCTACAGTAATCAAAACAGTGTAGTGCTTGCATAAACACAGACATAAAGACCACTGGAACAGAAGAGAGAGTCCAAAAATAAACCCTTGTTTATGTTTTCAAATGATCTTCAAGAAGGGTGCCAAGAACACATAATGGGGAAATGACAGTCTCTTCAAAAAGTGGTCCTGGGAAACAAGATACCCACATGACAAAGAATGAAGTTGGACAATTACCTTATATCATATACAAAAAAATTAATTCAGAAAGGATTAAAGATTTTAACATAAGACCTAAAACAATAAATAAGACCTTTCTTCCTAGAAGAAAACATGGGAAAAGATTGATGACATTAGATTTGGCAATGATTTCTTGAATATGATACCAAAAGCACAGGCAACAAAAGCAAAAATACACAAATTGGACTAGAAACTTCTACACATCAAAGGAAATAATCAAAAGAGTTAAATGACAATATACATGGGAGAAAATATTTGCAAATCATATATCTAAAAAGGGGTTAATAGAATATATAAAGAACTCCTACAATTCAAAAACAAACAGAAAAACCAATCATGAAATTAAAATATGGGCAAGGGACCTGAGTAGATATTTCTCCAAAGAAGATGTACAAATGGCTAACAAGGCTGTGAAATTATACTCAACATCACTAGTCATTAGAGAATACAAATCAAAACCACAATGAGCTATCATCTCATACACATTATGAAAGCCATTGTAGGAAAAACAAAAAATAACAAGTATTGATGATGTGTAGAAACTGTAAACCTTATGTCCTATTTCTGGGAAAGTAAAATGGTGGGGCCACTATGGAAAACAGAATGACAGTTCCTCAAGAAATTTTTAAATTGTTTTAAAAAATTACAAATAAAATTACCTTATGATTCAGCAATCCTACTTCTGGGTATATACACAAATTGAAAACAAGATCACTAAAACATATTTGCACACCCATGTTCATTGCAGCAATATTCATAAAAACCAAGAGGGGGAAACAACATGAATATCCATCAGTAGATAGATGAATAAAGAAAATGTGGTCTAGCCATATAATGGAATATTATTTAGTCTTTAAAAAGAAGGAAATCCTGTCACTTGCTACAACATGGATGAACTTTGACATTAGGCTAAATGAAATAAACCAGTCACAAAAAGACAAATACTGTATGATTTCACTTATATAAGGTATCTAAAGTAGTCAAATTTGTAGCAATAGAAAGTAGAATGGTGGTTGCCAGAGGCTGGGTGAGGGGGAAATATATTGTTGTGAACCAATTTATGATTTTTAAATATTTTTAAACTACTGTAATAGTCAGGAAAAAGTAAACCATTGAAAAAGCATATAGGGTGACATCAGCAAATTGACAGAGTAGGCAGATCCAACCTCTTATACCCACACAGAAACATCAAGAAACAAACTGCAAAACGAAGTTTGTCAAAACTCTGGAAAATAGTCAAAGATTTACAGCAACCAAGAACATGCTGAATTTTAAAAAAAAAAAAAGGCAAGTTGAAAACTTTAGGAAATATTTGTGGCATTTTTACTTGCTGTTGTCCCACCCCCTTTCCAGCATAGGGCAGTCTTGAAACAGTGCTAGCCTGTGTTATGGGTACCTACTGTCTGGTTCTGAGGGAGGAGAGCAGACTCTAGCCACAAATTATTGCTTATATATGTTGTAACCTGTCTATAGGATACCTGAAGGACTTACAGAAGGATTTCATCTCTGTTTTACCTAACTCAGAACTCAGGCTAGATAAGTAGTTGGCTTTGACTGAGTATACTGCAAGGAGAACTAACAATCCACAAACACCTGGGGGGAAATGTTACAGTCAAAATATATAACAGTCAAGATACCTAAAGCATGGGAGGAAAAGCTGGGGGACATTCTTTGGGAGATTAAGACATTCAAAAAACTCACGTAGGGCTTCCCTGGTGCTGCAGTGGTTAAGTATCCACTTGCCAATGCAGGGGACACAGGTTTGAGCCCTGTTCCGGGAAGGTCCCACATGCCACGGAGCAACTAAGCCCGCGTGCCACAACTACTGAGCCTGTGCTCTAGAGCCCACAAGCCACAACTACTGAAGCCCATGTGCCTAGAAACCATGCTCCACAACAAGAGAAGCCACCACAATGAGAAGCACTCACACTGCAAACAAAGAGTAGCCCCCGCTTGCTGCAACTAAAGAAAGCCCATGCACAGCAACAAAGACCCAAAGTAGCCGAAACAAAAACATGTATATGGGGTAATTTAGGTAATCTAGGCTATGTGCATGCCTAGATTATGACAAATATTTAGAAAAGTGTTGAGGAGACCCCAAATATTCACTTCACAGTTATCCCTAAGTTCAGCGCAAGCATGGTATTGAAGGAGGGCCCAACACAGAACTCAATCTGCAAAGATTGGAAGACTTTTTTTCTTTTTGGTTTGCTTGTTTTTAGTTATTTTTTTAAGCTTCTGGCATTCAAAGAAATCTCTATCAAAACATTAGGTGAGGGGCTTCCCTGGTGGCGCAGTGGTTGAGAGTCCGCCTGCCAATGCAGGGGACACGGGTTCGTGCCCCGGTCCAGGAAGATCCCACATGCTGTGGAGCGGCTAGGCCCGTGAACCATGGCTGCTGAGCCTGCGCGTCCGGAGCCTGTGCTCCGCAACAGGAGGGGCCACAACAGTGAGAGGCCGGCATACCGCAAAAATCAAACAAACAAAAAAAATAAAAACAAAACAAACAGAAAACATTAGGTGAACGTGAGCTAAAGGAACATAGACCTCAGTGACAACACATGACAAGGAATGCATCTTCTCAAAAACAGATTGGAAAAGAAACTAAACAAATGGGCTACTACAGCCTTCAATAATTATAATAAACATAAAGCCCCTAGCAAGCCCTGGAGAAAGGCAAGAATCTAATCTCCAGTGATACCACACTATAATATTCAAACATCAAGTTTTTGATAACAACAACAAAAAAATCACAGGGCATACAAAGAAACAGGAAGTATGGTGCATTGAAAGGAACAAAATTAATTGAAACTAACTATCCCTGAGAAATTAAAGACATTGGATATACTAGAAAAAGACTAAAATAACTGTTTTTAATAGGCTTAAAGAGCTGAAGACAAACATGGACAAAGAAATAATGGAAAACAGGAAAATGTATGATCAAAATGCAAATACCAACAAAAAGAAATTATAAAAAGGAACCAAACAGAAATTTTGGAGCTGAAAAGTACAACAACTGAAACAAAAAATTAACTAGAAGGGTTCAACAAATTATCTGATCAGGCAGAGGAAAGAATCCGCAAAGATGAAGACAGGAAATTTTAAATTATCCAGTCTGAGGTACGGAAAGAAAAAAAATGAAGAAAAGTGAATAGGCCCAAGAGACCTGAGACACCATCAAGTGGACCAACATATAGATTATGGGAGTCAAACAGAAAGGAGAAGAAAGATTATTGGAAAAATTAAGGGCTGAAAACTTCCCAAATTTGAAGAAAGACAATATATCTACAAATCCAAAAAACTCAAAAATATCCAAGTACTTTAAATTCAGAGAGATCATCACTGAAAGACACTATAATCAAACTACTGAAATTCACAATGAGGGAATCTTAAAAGCAGTGAGAAAATCAACACATGCAAGGGACCCTCAATGAGATTATCAACTGATCTCTCATCAGAATCCAGGCAGGCCAGAAGGCAGTGGGATGATACGCTTGTAATGCTGAAATAAAAAAACTTGTCAACTGAGATTTGTATATTCAGAAAAACTGTGCTCCAAAAATTATGATATACCCAGATTAAAAAAAAAAACTCAGGGAGTTTGTTACCACTAGACCTGGTCTACAAGAAATAGTGAAGGAAGACATTCATGGTGAAATGAAAGAAAGTTGGACAATAACTTAAACCCATAGGAAGAAATAAATATCTTTGTTAAGTGTAAAAAATGGGCAAATACAAAAGTCAATATTATTGTAATTTTGGTTTGTATCTCCACTTTTTATTTTCTACAGGATTTAAAAAACAAAGGTATAAAAATAATTATACAGGTATATTATTGGGAATACAGTGTATGAAGATATAATTTGTGACATCAATAAAGGATGGGGGATAGAACTGCATAGGAGTAGAATTTTTGTATGCTATTTAAGTTAATATCAATTCAAATTAGAATGTTATAACTTTGGGTTGCTCTATGTAATGCACATAGTAACCACAAAGAAAATATCTGTAGAAAAGGAAATGAGGAAATGAAAAGGAAATCAAAAGTTGTCACTCCAAATTATGAACTAAACACAATAGAAAGCAGTAATGGAGGAAATGAGGGACAAAAAGCTACAAGACATACAGAAAACAAATTGGAAAATGGCAGAAGTCCTATCAGTAATTACTTTATATAGAAAAATATTAAAATTTTCAATGAAAGGCAGGTAATGGCAGAACAAAGAAACATTTTTAATTCTAAAATTTTAAAGAAAAGAAATTTAAAAACCCATGATGCCTTGGGTACACAAGGTTGGTTCAACATTTGAAAGTTAATGTAATTCATCACATCAACAGGCTGAAGAAGAAAAATCACATAATTATATCAGTAGATTCAGACAAAGTATTTGACAGAAATGAACTCTGATTCATGATAAAAACTCTCAACAAACTTAGAGAAGAACAAACATCTATTAAAAACCTGCAGCTAACATCACACTTGTTGGTGAAACACTGGAAGGTTTCCCACTAAGATCAGGAACAAGACAAGGATGTCCCCACAAACCACTATTTTTCAACATCATATTAGGAGTCCTAGCTAATGCAGTAAGGTAAGAAAATGAAATAAGAGGCATACAGACTAAGAAGAAAGATATGAAACTGTCTTAGTTTGCAGCTGACATGATAATCCATGCAGAACATAAGAACTGACAGCAACAAAAAATCTGGAACTTATAAGTGATTATTATAGGAAGGTTGCAAGAGACAAGGTTGATATACAAAAGTCAATCATTTTCCTACATACCACCAATGTACAAGTGGAATTTGAAATTAAAGATCATAAAACCAGTTCTCTCATGCCATTTTGGACTTGCTCGAGACAGCTCTGCTCATCCTGGAGAGCTCAATTATGATATTTCAGAGCCTTTGAAATATGTGTGCACACACACAAATAAATAAATATATACATCAACATAGTTTAAGAAACATTGTTAAAGAAGGAATAGTGCTTCAGAGGGCAGAGAGCAGAAGCAAGAAGAACTACAATCCTGCAGCCTGTGGAACAAAAACCACATTCACAGAAAGACAGACAAGATGAAAAGGCAGAGGGCTATGTACCAGATGAAGGAACAAGATAAAACCCCAGAAAATCAACTAAATGAAGTGGAGATAGGCAGCCTTTCAGAAAAAGAATTCAGAATAATGATAGTGAAGATGATCCAGGACCTCAGAAAAACAATGGAGGCAAAGATCGAGAAGATGCAAGAAATGTTTAACAAAAACCTAGAAGAATTAAAGAACAAACAAAGAGATGAACAATACAATAACTAAAATAAAAACTACACTAGAAGGAATCAATAGCAGAATAACTGAGGCAGAAGAACAGATAAGTGACCCAAAAGACAGAATGGTGAAATTCACTGCTGCGGAACAGAATAAAGAAAAAAGACTGAAAAGAAATGAAGACAGCCTAAGAGACCTCTGGGACAACATTAAATGCAACAACATTCTCATTATAGGGGACCCAGAAGGAGAAGAGAGAGAGAAAGGACCCGAGAAAATATCTGAAGAGATTATAGTTGAAAACTTCCCTAACATGGGAAAAGAAATAGCCACCCAAGTCCAGGAAGTGTGGCGAGTCCCATACGGGATAAACCCAAGGAGAAACACGCTGAGACACATAGTAATCAAATTGCAAAAATTAAAGACAAATTATTAAAAGCAGCAAGGGAAAACTGACAAATAACATACAAGGGAACTCCCATAAGGTTAACAGCTGATTTCTCAGCACAAACTCTACAAGCCAGAAGGGAGTGGCATGACATACTTCAAGTGATGAAAGGGAAGAACCTACAACCAAGATTACCCAGCAAGGATCTCATTCAGATTCGATGGAGAAATCAAAAGCTTTACAGACAAGCAAAAGCTAAGAGAATTCAGCACCACCAAACCACCTCTACAACAAATGCTAAAGGAACTTCTCTAAGTGGGAAACACAAGAGAAGAAAAGGATCTACGAAAAAGGAACCCAAAACAATTAAGAAAATGGTCATAGGAACATACATATTGATAATTACCTTAAACGTGAATGGATTAAATGCTCCAACCAAAAGACACAGGTTTGCTGAATGGATACAAAAACAAGACCCATATATATGCTGTCTACAAGAGACCCACTTCAGACCTAGGGACACACACAGACTGAAAGTGAGGGGATGGAAAAAGATATTCCATGCAAATGGAAATCAAAAGAAAGCTGGAGTAGCTATACTCATATCAGATAAAATAGACTGTAAAGTAAAGAATGTTACAAGACAAAAGGAAGGACACGACATAATGATCAAGGGATCAATCCAAGAAGATATAACAATTATAAATCAATATGCACCCAACATAGGAGTACCTCAATACATAAAGCAACTGCTAACAGCTATAAAAGAGGAAATCGACAGTAACATAATAATAGTGGGGGACTTCTCACTTACACCAATGGACAGATCATACAAAATGAAAATATATAAGGAAACAGAAGCTTTAAATGACACAATAAACCAGATAGACTTTATTTATATTTATAGGACATTCCATCCAAAACAGCAGATTACACTTTCTTCTCAAGTGTGCACGGAACGTTCTCCAGGATAGATCACATCTTGGGTCACAAATCAAGCCTCAGTAAATTTAAGGAAATTGAAATCATATCAAGCATCTTTTCTGACCACAACGCTATGAGATTAGAAATGAATTACAGGGAAAAAACTGTAAAAAACACAAACACATGGAGGCTAAACAATACGTTACTAAATAACCAACAGATCACTGAAGAAATCAAAGAGGAAATCAAAAAATACCTAGAGACAAATGACAATGAAAAGACGATGATACAAAACCTATGGGATGCAGCAAAGCAGTTCTAAGAGGGAAGTTTATAGCTATACAAGGCTACTCAAAAACAAGAAAAATCTCAAGTAAACAATCTAACCTTACACCTAAAGGAACTAGAGAAAGAAGAACAAACAAAACCCAAAGTTAGCAGAAAGAAAGAAATCATAAAGATCAGAACAGAAATAAATGAAATAGAAACAAAGAAAACAATAGCAAAGATCAATAAAACTAAAAGCTGGTTCTTTTACAAGATAAACAAAATTGATAAACCATTAGCCAGACTCAAGTAAAAGAGGGAGCAGACTCAAATCAATAAAATTAGAAATGAAAAAGGAAAAGTTACAACAGACATCACAGAAATACAAAGCATCCTAAGAGACTACTATAAGGAACACTATGCCAATAAAATGGACAACCTGGAAGAACTGGACAAATTCTTAGAAAGGTATAACCTTCCAAGACTGAACAAGGAAGAAACAGAAAACATGAACAAACCAATCACAAGTAATGAACTGTGATTAAAAATCTTCCAACAGGGCTTCCCTGGTGGCGCAGTTGTTGGGGGTCCGCCTGCCGATGCAGGGGACGCGGGTTCAAGCCCTGGTCTGGGAGGGTACCACATGCCATGGAGTGGCTGGGTCCATGGGCTGTGGCTGCTGGGCCTGCACATCTGGGGCCTGTGCTGCACGGCGGAGGGGCCGCAGCGGTGAGAGGCCCGCGTACCACACACACACACAAAATCTTCCAACAAACAAAAGTCCAGGACCAGATGGCTTCACAGGTGAATTCTATAAAACATTTAGAGAAGAGCTAACACCCATCCCTCTCAAACTCTTCCAAAAAATTGCAGAGGAAGGAACACTCCCAAACTCATTCTATGAGGCCACCATCACCCTGATACCAAAACCAGACAAAGATACTACAAAAAAAGAAAATTACAGACCAATATCACTGATGAAAATAGATGCAAAAATCCTCAAAAAAATACTGGCAAACAGAATCCAGCAACACATTAAAAGGATCACACACCATGATCAAGTAGGATTTATCCCAGGGATGCCAGGATTCTTCAATATATGCAAATCAATCAAAGTGATACACCATATTAACAAGCTGAAGGAGAAAAACCCTATGATCATCTCAATAGATGCAGAAAAAGCTTTTGACAAAATTCAACACCCATTTATGATAAAAACTCTCCAGAAAGTGGGCATAGAGGGAACCTACCTCAACAATAAAGGCCATATACGACAAACCCAGAGCAAACATCATTCTCAAGGGTGAAAAACTGAAAGCATTTCCTCTAAGATCAGGATCGAGACAAGGATGTCCACGGTCACCATTATAATTCAACATAGTTTTGGAAGTCCTAGCCACAGCAATCAGAGAAGAAAAAGAAATACAAATCGGAAAAGAAATAAAACTGTCACTGTTTGCAGATGACATGATACTATACATAGAGAATCGTAAAAAGGCCACCAGAAAACTACTAGAGCTAATCAATGAATTTGGTAAAGTTGCAGGATACAAAATTAATGCACAGAAATCTCTGGCACTCCTATACACTAATGATGAAAAATCTGAAAGAGAAATTATGGAAATACTCCCATTTACCATTGCAACACAAAGAATAAAATATTTAGGAATAAACCTACCTGAGGAGATGAAAGACCTGTATGCAGAAAACTATAAGACACTGATGAAAGAAATTAATGATGATACCAACAGATGGAGAGATATACCATTTTCTTGGATTGGAAGAATCAATATTGTGAAAATGACTATACTACCCAAAGCAATCTACAGATTCAATGCAATCTCTATCAAATTACAAACGGCATTTTTTACGAAACTAGAACAAACCATCTTAAAATTTCTATGGAGACACAAAAGACCCCGAATAGCCAAAGCAGTCTTAAGGGAAAAATACAGAGCTGGAGGAATCAGACTCCCTGACTTCAGACTATACTACAAAGCTACAGTAATCAAGAAAATATGATACTGGCACAAAAACAGAAACATAGATCAATGGAACAAGATAGAAATCCCAGAGATAAACCCACGCACCTATGGTCAACTAATCTATGACAAAGGAGGCAAAGATATACAATGGAGAAAAGACAGTCTCTTCAATAAGTGGTGCTGGGAAAACTGGACAGCTACATGTAAAAGAATGAAATTAGAGCACTCCCTAACACCATACACAAAAATAAACTCAAAATGGATTCAAGCCCTAAATGTCAGACCGGACACTATAAAACTCTTAGTGGAAACACAGGAAGAACACTCTTTGACATAAATCACAGCAAGATCCTTTTTGACCCACCTCCTAGAGAAATGGAAATAAAAACAAAAATAAACAAATGGGACCTAATGAAACTTCAAATCTTTTGCACAGCAAAGGAAAGCATAAACAAGACGAAAAGACAACCCTCAGAATGGGAGAAAATATTCGCAAACGAATTAAGGGACAAAGGATTAATCTCCAAAATATATAAATAGCTCATGCAGCTCAATATTAAAGAAACAAACAACTCAATCCAAAACTGGGCAGGCGACCTAAATAGATATTTCTCCAAAGAAGACATACAGATGGCCAAGAAGCACATGAAAAGCTGCTCAACGTCACTAATTATTAGAGAAATGCAAATCAAAACTACAGTGAGGTATCACCTCACACCAGTTAGAATGGGCATCATCAGAAAATCTACAAACAACAAATGCTGGAAAGGGTGTGGAGAAAAGGGAACCCTCTTGCACTGTTGGTGGGAATGTAAATTGATACACCCACTATGGAGAACAGTATGGAGGTTCCTTTAAAAACTAAAAATAGAATTACCATATGATCCAGCAATCCCACTACTGGGCATATACACAGAGAAAACCATAATTCAAAAAGACACATGCACCCCAATATTCACTGCAGCACTATTTACAATAGCCAGGTCATGGAAGCAACCTAAATGCCCATCGACAGACGAATGGATAAAGAAGTTGTGGTACATATATACAATGGAATATTACTCAGCCATAAAAAGGAATGAAATTGAGTCATTTGTTGAGACGTGGATGGATCTAGAGACTGTCATACAGAGTGAAGTAAGAGAAAAACAAACATTGTATATTAATGCATGTATGTGGAACCTAGAAAAATGGTACAGATGAACCAGTTTGCAGGGCAGAAGTTGAGACACAGATGTAGAGAACAAACATATGGACACCAAGGGGGCAAAACCATGGTGGGGTGGGGATGGTGGTGTGCTGAATTGGGAGATTTGGATTTACATGTATACACTGATGTGTATAAAATTGATGGCTAATAAGAACCTGCAGTATAATAAAACAAACAAACAAACAAAAAGACAACTAATACTAAAGTTTGTTTGGGTTATTTGTATGGAAATATGTTAATATAAATGTTTCAGACATTACATGAAATTTCTAAAAATCTTATATGTTCTGGTATAATGTTATAAGTCATAATTCTAGTTATTACTTTAAAACGTATATCTCAGAAATAACTTAATTTCCTTGTCCATTGCATTATTATGAACTTTCATCAAATCTTTAACCGTGGTCATTTTTAAGTCTTTTGTCATTTACAGACAGTTCTGGGTGTACTCTGATGCTTTTGCAAAAATGTTCCTATAAAAGGGTTTCATCTTCAAGGAATTCATGGAAAAGACTCTGGCAAGTACAGGTTTCTGGTAACTGACTATACTGCTGAACTGAATGAATAAGCATTTTCAGAACTGTAATGAAAAACTGATGAATTCATAAAAGTGCTAACAAAGATCAATATGAAAAAAATTAATTACATGGGACTGAGTGAACTGATGAGGCTGATTATAATTTTTGTGACTTTCTGCTTGAATAAAAAAAAAATCCCAGAAGGACTCAGAGGCAAAAAATATACAAATCAATTTTCACTGCAAAGTAAAGGAGATGTTACAGTGGAGGATTACTGGACTGAATGTCAATATTATGATATAGTATGAGTGTGTTTCATGTTTGGTAATTGCAATCATTGTTGCTTTTGTTGTGGTCACCCATTTACAATGCTTGGTGTCAGTTTACCTCTTGTAAAAATAAAATACAGTGTGTGTGTGTGAAAAAAAAAAGGAAGGAATAGTGCTACTAGTTGCAACCAGAATATACAGTGTTATCATCAATATTAAAAATTATACATGAATTCCATAAAGTTGTATCTGTTATGGCCTTTCAGAGATAAAAATTTCAAAATGCATTCTAATATTATTTAAGTTAATCAAAATCCTTTTATATTATACAGAAACAAAACCTCTACTAAATACATTTCCTATAAGAAAAGAATATCATAATACCATTACGAGCGGGATCACAATGGCAGAGAAAGAGAACATGAAGCTCACCTCCCCCCACAAACTCATCAAAAAAACACCTACATGTGGAACAATTCTCACAAAAAAGTAACTGGAAACTGGCAGAAGGTCTCCTATACAACTAAAGCTACAAGAAAGATCTCCACATAACCTAGTTGGAAGGGGAATAAAACGGGCATCAGTTTGGGACTGGTGCCCCTGGGAGAAATCTGTAAGGAAGAGAAGGTCCACATGGTGGACACTTGCCATGGGGAGGGAGCAGTTGGACTCAAAACCTGGGCATCCCAGACCTAGAGTCCCGCACAGAAGAGAAAAGCCCCCTAGCCTTCTGGGAAATCTGCTAAGACAGATAGAAGGGCTGGAGAAGCCTAGGCTCTACTCACAAGGAGTGCACACATACTGGTTTGCTAACAATCAGGGCAGAGAGAGCCCTGCTTTGGCAGCTGCTGCCTCACCACACTTCCCAATCTGAAGGGGTGAACACCCCATCTCCATTCAATCCACACCACAGCTTCAAACGAGATCAGTGCAAAGATTCGATCTAGCTATGCAGAGACAGTCTGGGGCACCTGAGGTGTGATCCAGGCGGAACCAGGGCAGAGCAGTGACAATGAAAGAGCAAAGAGGAATCCCTGTATCTCATGCAACACAGGCTCTACACACCACGACACCAATCACACCCCCATCAAGAGTATAATGGTTAGCACACCCTGAGGAAAGACGCAGCTCGCATCCAAATCAAAACCAGCCCTCGCACCAATAATACTGGACACACACATTCTACACGTGAATGCTCCAACATAAAAACACCCCTTTGAGTCCACAGGACATAACTATTTCTCCTAAATTCATAGAGAAAGGGAAATTAAAGTTAAATGAAAAAGCAGAGGAACTACTTGCAATTGAAAGAACAAGAGAAATCCCCTGAAAGAATAATGAAAAAGACCTCATCAGTCTACTAGATCCCAAATTTAAAAGGAGGTAATAAAAATGCTAAAGGATTTAAGAAAGATTATTGATAGAAATGCGATCACAGTAACAAGAAACTAAAAACTACAAAGACGAACCAAGCAAAATTAGTTCAATTTCTGAGATAAAAACCAATCTAGAAGCAATAAAAAGCAAACTAAATGACACAGAAGAGCATATAAGTAACCTGGAAGATAGAATAATGGAAAACACCCCATCAGAAGAGCAGACAGAAAGACCAATTAAAAAAAAAGAAAGCAACGTGTAAGATCTATGGAATAATACAAAGCATAATAGGAGTTCCAGAAGTAGGAGAGAGAGAAGGGGATTGAAAATATATTTGAAGAAATTATGGCTTAAAACTTCCCAAACCAAAAGAAGGAAACATGTCCAAATACAGGAAGCAGAGAGGGTCCCAAAAGATGAACCTAAACACACGCACATCAAGACATGTCATAATTAAAATGGCAAAAGTTTAAGATAAAGAGAGAATTCTAAGTCAGCAAGAGATAAAGAGTCAATTACAAGGGAACCTTCATATGTCTATCATCTGTTTCTCTGCAGAAAGTCTGCAGGCCAGAAGGGAGTGGCATGATATATTCAAAGTCCTGAAAGGGAAAAAATCTGAAGCCTAGGATACTCTATCCAGCAAGATTTATCATTTAGAACAGAAGGAGAGATAAAGAATTTCTCAGACAAGCAAAAACTAAAATAATTCAGCAATATTATATCTACCCTAAAAGAAGTATTGAAGGGTCTTCTCTAAATTGAAAAGAAGAAAAGGGAAAAAAGAAAAGAAGAAAGGGAAAAACACAAAAGGAAACGTAAATATATAAAAGGACTGAAGATCAAAAAATTTTTGTAAATGTGATTATAACCACAATTAACGCAAAAGGATAAGTGTGAAGATATAAAATAGGACATCAAAATCACAAAATATGGGGGAGGGAAGTATAATAATGTAGATCTTTTAGAATGTGTTTGAACATATATGACTATCAGTTTAAAGCAAGTAGATATAACTATGGGTCAACATACTTGAACTCCATCATAACCTCAAATCAAAAAGATACAAAAGATTCATAAAACCAAAAAGAGAAGAACTCAAGCATAGTACAAAAGAAAATCATTAAACCACAAAAGGAAAAACAAAAAGAAGAAGGAATGAACAAAAAAGAACTACAGAAACAACTGGAAAACAAAGATTAAAATGACAATAAATACATACCTACCAATAATTACTTTAAATGTCAAAAGATTAAATGCTCTGATCAAAAGACTTAAAGTGGCAGGTTGGATAACAAAACAAGAGCCTACAATAGGCTGCCTACAAGAAACTAACTTCAGGGCAAAAGACACACATAGATGGAAAGAGAGGAATGGAAAAACATATTTCATGCAAATGGAAACAACAAGAAAGCAGTGGTAGCAATACTCATATTAGACAAGATAGACTTTAAGAAAAGGTCATAAAAAAAAAAAAGAACTACATTCCAATAAAAATCAATTAAAAAACAAGAAAAAAGAAGCATATTATGTAATGATATGGGATAAATACAAGAAGAGGATATTATACTTGTTAACATACATGCACCCAACATGGGAGGACTTAAATATATAAAACAAATATTATCAGAGAAAGGGAGATATTGTCAGGAATATAATAATATTAGGAGACATTAGCACTCCACTGACATCAATGTATAGATCATCTAGATAGAAAATCCAAAAGGCAACAGAGGTCCTAAATGATACAGTACAATTGGACTTAATTGATATCTACAGGACATTACATCCAATTTAAAAAAAAACCAAAAAGAAAAAACAGAATATGCAGTTTTCAAGTCTGCATGGAATGTTCTTTAACATAGACGACATACTAGGCCACAAAACAAACCTCAACAAATTTAAGAGGATAGAAATTATTTCAAGATTATTTAAAGATTATTATCTTTTTTGACTACAACAGTATGAAACTAGAAATAGATCACAGAAAGAAAAATGAGAAAAGAAGGAACATGGAGAGCAAAAAACATGCTACTAAAAAACCTATGGGTCAATGATGAAATCAAAGAATAAATCAGAAAATACCTCAAGACAAAAAAAATGGAAATATAACCTTACAAAATCTATGGGATGCAGCAGAAGAAGTTCAATGAGGGAAGTTCACAGCAATATCAGCCTTCCTCACTAAACAAGAAAAACCCAAAATAAGCAACCTAATTTACCACCTGAAAGAATAGAAAAAGAAAAACAAAACCCAAAGTCAGCAGAAGGGAGGAAATAATAAAGATCAGAGAGGAATTAAATTAAATACAGTTCCAGAAAAACAATAGAAAAGATCAGTAAAACAAAGAGCTGGCTTTTTGAAAAGGCCAACAAAATTGACAAATCTCTAGCCAGGCTCACCCAGAAGAAAAGAGGGAGGACTCAAATAAAATAAGAAATGAAAGAGGAGAAACAACAATGAATACCACAGAAATACATAAAATCAAAAGAGAATACTATGAACAGTTACATGCCAACAAATTGGACAACTTGGAAGAAATGGAGAAGTTTCTAGAAATATACAGCCTGCCAAAACTGAGTCAAAATGAAATATATAATATGAATAGACTGATCACTAGAAGTGAAATACAATCTGTAATTTTAAAAAACTCCCTCCAAACCAAAGTCCAGGACTGGAAGGTTTCACTAGGGAATTCTACCAAACATACAAAGCAGAACTTAAACCTATTCTTCTCAAATTATTACAAAAATTGAAGAGGAGGGAACACTCCCAAATTCATTCTGTGAAGCCACCATCACCCTGATACCAAAATCAGACAAAGACACTACCAAAAAAGAAAATTACAGGCCAATATCTCTGATGAATATAGATGCAAAATCCTCAACAAACTATTAGCAAACCTAATCTAACAATACATAAAAAGGATCATACACCATGATCAAGGTGGATTCATTCCAGGGGCACAAGGGTGATTAAACATACGCAAATCAATCAATGTGATACACCACATTAACAAAATGAAAGATAAAAAACACATGATCCTCTCAACAAATGCACAAAAAGCATTTGACAAAATTTAACATCCATTCATGATAAAAAACTCTCACCAAAGTGGGTATAGGGGGGAAATATCTCAACATAATACAAGTCATTTACTACCTCAACATAATACAAGTCATTTACTGCAAACCTCCAGCCAAACGAATACTCAGTGGTGAAAATCTGAAAGCCTTCCCACTAAATCAGGAACAAGACAAGGATGCCCACTCTCACCATGTTTATTCAACATAGTACGGAAGTACTAATCACAGAAATCAGTCAAGAAAAAGAAATAAAACGTATCCAAATTCGAAGGGAAGAAGTAAAACTGTAACTATCTGCAGATGACATGATACTCTATATGGAGAACCCTAACATCTCCTCACAAAAAATGTTAGAACCAGTAAATGAATTCAGAAACGTAGCAAGATACAAGATTAATATACAGTAATCTGTTGCATTTCCTTACACTAACAATAACACATCAGAAAGAGAAAGTAAAAACCAATCCCACAAGAGGGAGGGGATATGGGGATATATGTATGCATATGGCTGATTCACTTTGTTGTACAACAGAAACTAACACAGTACTATGAGGAAATTATACTCCAATAAAGATTTATTTAAAAATTTTTTTAAATAAAGTAGAATCACATCAGAAAAAAAGAAATAAAATACAAGGAATAAACTTAACCAAGGATGTAAAAGACCTATACACCTAGATAAACTTGAATATGGTGGTGACAATTTAGTTACAACACCAAAGGCATGATCTATGAGAGAAACGATTGATAAGCTGGAACTCATTAAAATCAAAAACTTCTGCTGTGCAAAATACATTGTCAGGAAAATGAGAATACAAGCTACAGATGGGGAGGAATTATTTTCAAAAGATATATCTGATAGTACAAATGAACTTATTTACAAAATAGAGGCAGAGTCATAGATGTAGAAAACAAACTTATGGTTACCAGGGGATAAAGGAAGAGAGGGATAAAATTGGGATATTGGGATTGACATATACACACTACTATATATAAAATAGATAACTAATAAGAACCTGCTGTATAGCCCAGGGAACTCTACTCAGTGGTCTGTTATGGCCTATACAGGAAAAGAATCTAAAAAAAAGGTGGATATATGTACAACTGATTCACTTTGCTGTACACCTGAAACACAACATTGTAAATCAACTATAATCCAATAAAAAAATTTTAAAAGATATATCTGATAAAGGAATTTATCCAAAATATACAAAGAACCCTTAAAACTCAGAAATGAGAAAATAACTCAAATAAAAATGAGGAAAACATATGTACAGACACCACACTAAAGACAATATACGGATGCAAAATAAGAATATGAAAAGATGCACAAAATCATATGTCAATAGGGATTTGCACATTAAAGCAGATGGCTTCACTGTTGGATTCTTCCAAACATTTAAAGAATTAATACCAATCCCTTCCAAACTCTTCCAAAAAATAGAAGAGAAAGGGATACTTCCTAACACATTTTATGAAGTCAGCATTACTGAAAACCAAGCCAGATAAAGTTACAATGAGAAAGTAAAGTTACAGATTCCCTATGTATATAGATGCAAAAATACTAAAAAACTGAATCCAACGGCATATTAAAAGGATTATACATCATTACTAAGTGGGATTTATCCCAGGAATGCAAGGGTGTCTCAGGATAAAAAAATCAGTGTAATACATCACATCAATAGGAAAAAGGGAAAACACCACACGATCATCTCAATTGACACAGCAAAGACATCTGACAAAATCCAACACAGTTTCATGATAAAAACATTCAACAAATTAGGAAGAGACAGCAGTTCCTCAATGCCCTTTTAATGAAAAATCTATACCTAATATCATACTTAAGGTTGAAAGACTGAAAGATTTCTCTCTAATATCAGGAACAAGACAAGGATGCTCACTTTAACCACTGCTATTCAACATTTTACTGGAAGTTCTAGCATTGCAATTAGGTAAGCAAATAAATAAGAGGCATCCAGATTGGAAAGGAAGAAGTAAAATGATCTGTGTTTGAAGATGACATGAATTTATATGTAGAAATTCTAAAGATTAAACAAAAAGACTGTTAGAGCTAATAAAAGAATTCAGCAAAGTTACAGGATACAAATTCAACACACAAAAATTAGTTGCATTTCTATACATTGGCAATGAACAATCTGAAATGAATTTAATAAAACAATTCCATTTACAATGGCATAAAAATGAAAAAATACTTAGAAATAAATTTAACCAAGGAGGCTAAAGATTTTTACACGGATAACTATACAACACTGATGAAATAAATTAAAGAAGATATAAATAAATAGAAAGATATTCCATTTGCTGGAAGACTTAATACTGTTAAGATGAAAATCTATCAACAGATTCAAGATAATCCTATCAAAATCCAAATGGCAACTCTTTGCAGAAATAGAAAAATCCATCCTAAAAATCATATGGAATGTCAAGGGACCCGAAATAGTCAAAACAATCTTGAAAAAGAAGAACAAAGCTGGAGGACGCACATTTCCACATTTTAAAAATTATCCCAAAGCTATAGTAATCGCCAGAGTATTTTTGTGGCTTAAAGAAAAAAATACAGACAAACTGAATCAAATACAGAGCCCAGAAATAAATTCTTGTATGTATGGGCAAATGATTTTTTACAATGATACCAAGACAGTGGGAGGAAAGGATATTCTTTTCAAAAAGTGGTGGAACAATAACTGAATATCCACATGCAAAAGAATAAATCTGACCCGTCTCTTACACAACACACAAAAGTTCTATCTTTGATAAATCAAATCCGGAGTTAAGAGTTAAAACTTTAGAACTCATAGAAGATAACTGTACAAAATCTTAATGACATTTAACTTGGCAATAATTTCTTGGATATCACACCAAAAGACCAGGCAACAAAAGAAAAAATCGATAAATCTGACCATCAAAATTAAAAACCTTTGTGTATCAAAAGACACTATAAAGAGAATGAAAAGACAATCCACAGAATGGGAAAAATGTTTGAAATCATATATCTGATAAGAGTTCAATATTCAGAATATATACAGAAGTCCTACAACTCAACAACAGAAAACAAACAACCCAATTCAAATATGGACAAAGGGCTTGAATAGACAATTTTGCAAAGAAGATATACAGATGGTCAATAAGTACATGAAAAGATTTCCAAAGTCATTAGAGAAATGCAAATTATTACCACAACAACATACCACTTCACATCCAGTTAGGATGGCTATAGTAAAAAACAGAAACAAACAAACAGAAAAGGAAGATAAGTGTTAGCACAGGTGTGGAGAAACTGAAACCCCAGTGCACTTGTAGTTGGAACGTAAGATGGTGCTGTGGAAAATGGTTTGGGGATTGCTCAAAAGTTTAATAAAGAGTATCACATGACCTGGCTGATAACTCCTAGGTATATATCCAAGAGAACTGAAAGCCAGGACTCATACTTCCACACCAATGTTCACTGCAGTATCATTCACAATAGCCAAAAGATGGAAACAACTCAACTGTCCATCGACAGAAACATGGCTTGAAGAGTTTCATCTCCAACATTACAAAGCAGAATATATAAGGGTGTGTGTGACTGACAGTTACTTTCAAAAGTCACCTTGACAAGGCCACGGGGTGCTCAGATGCTTGGTTAAACATTATTTCTGGGTGTGCCTGTGAAGGTGTTTCCAGATGAGACTGTATTTGAGTCGACAGACTGAGTAAAGCAGATGGCCCTCCCTAATATGAGTGGACATCATCCAATCTGTTGAGGGCCTAACTGGAACAAAAAGGTGAAGAAAGGGAGAATTCACTCTCTCTGCCTGACCTCTTGAGCTTAGACATGTGTCTTCTCCTGGCCTCAGGCTGAGACTTACACCATCAGCTCTCTTCATTCTCAGGCCTTCAGACTGAGACTGGAACTACCCCCAGCCTTCTTGGGCCTCCAGCTTACAGACAACAGAGCATAGGACTTCTCAGCTTCTATAATCATGTGAACCAAGTTCTTATGATAGATCACTTTACAAATATTGTTTTTGTTTCTCCAGATAAACCTGATTAACACAAGGGGGTTAGAAGCTGAAATATCTTATAAACTAGCACAGTCCACCCTTGGCTATTCTGCGTCTGTGTCCATCCTTCTAGACGTAGTCGACCTTCCATTCAGCAGTAACAAATTTATCCTTTCATCTACCAATATATAGCTATTCTTCAAACAAGAAAAGATGCTGTTAGCTTCTACCTAAAATGGTGAGACAGAAAATCACTGTATATTCATTGTATCACTCTCTGGGCAACACTCATGGTATTCATTACTAGGAAATATTAATTATCCTTAAAATTAAGTACAGTCTGACCTGAAACCTGAAATTGAAACTTTAATTACTATAAACAGTTTAGACTAGTAAGGTGAAAGGAGAAGAGAGAAAGAAAGAACACACAGATATCAATGCAGAAAATATGCATACTTGCTATAGTTGTCACTTTTGTAACTGATCATGAGTTTGCAGTTGGTATTTATAATTCCTTCTTCCACAACCAATTTCATGTTACCCCAACCTTCAATCCAAACATCAACCTATTGGGCTCTTTAGCTGAATATCTGATTATTAGATCTGTTGTCTTTCTGTTATTTTTGTTAATTTTTAATTTTTTTTTTTGGCCATGTGCGGAATGTGGGATCTTCATTCCCCGACCAGGGGTAGAACCTGCGCCCCCTGCATTGGAAGCACAGAATCTTAACCACTGGGGCGCCAGGGAAGTCCCAAAATTTCAATAAGTTTTAATAGTGGATGTTGTCAGAATAAGAGATAGCCCAGAGAATTCACTAGTCTGCAGGCATAATCCTTTCTGCTCTCATTGTATAATAACAATTCAATTTTACCTTGGTAATCAAGATCAGTCATTTCAACCAAAGAGTGAAACACTCTGCCTATTTAGTGGCATGAGAAGCCCAGGATGGGCAGGTGGAAGCCTTAATTTCCAAATCAGTGAAACTATTGCTATGTCCTTTGGGAGCATACTCCTCCTTTGGTAAATAAGATTGCTAATGAGCAGATCTCAAAGTTTGGGGGATGAGGAGCATGTGTATGCACGTCTGAGTCCAAATTTCCCCTTTTATAAGGACACCAGTCATATTGGGTCAGGTCCCACCCTAATGACCTCATCTTAACCTACCTAATTACATCTGCAATAACCCTATTACCAAATAAGATCTCATTTTGGGGGTTAGGACTTCAAGAGAATTTTGAGGGGAACACAGTTCAACACATAACCAATACCATGAGAGTAAATAACACATTCTATCCAGAGATAGCCAGAAATATTTACAGGCAAGGAAGGCAAATCTATATACAGAATATATGTCTATTTGAGTGATGACAAATTGCTTCCCCTTCCTTATAAAAGATGTACAATGTAATCAACCTGTTACCAGCTGGCAGGTTGGGCTGCCCAGAGAAGGGTGTCAAATCAAGAGGTCTGCATAAGATTTTGTCCTTGATATGTTAGAAAGTCAGACTGGTGGTGCCCAATTGATCAGAGGGAGTCCATGTTGCTGAGTCTATGCAGAGCCTCCCTCCGACACCATGGCCACTTTATATCTATTTCCATTAAGTAAGAACAAGGATGCCTGAAGAAAAAGGCCAACCAATCCATTAGTTCTATGATCCATAGAATGTGTCAATTTGTCCACCTGATTACTGAAACATCCTCTGCAGTGGATTCCCTTTGGTGAACATTCACATGGGACAATAATATCCTCCTATTCTGTGCCTATTATCAGAGGTCTAGTTAAATATTTCTTCCCCAGATTTCCTTGACACTGATTTTTCAATCTTGTTCTCTACAATCCCCCTGGCCAACCAGCAAAACCATTAGACACTGACCATGAATCCATGTACATCAGTACTTCTTGCCACCTCTATATCAGAAAAGTGGGCAAATATCTCTTGATACTTGGGAATATTTCTCCTCATAGGCCAATATTTTTCCTCCTCTGTTAACCTGTCATAAGGAATTCCTTAGTAGGCTAAAGGACAGCTAAGGCAATGCAGCAGAAATGGGTGTCAAAGGGATCTGAAACACCTGCTCCTGCATCTTTGTAGAGCCTTTTGAACCTTTCTAGTGCTCAAGCCCCATCTCAACACCATTCCACTTGAAGATGAATTGTGCTGGACACGCCCAACCTGACAGCTTGGTAAGTCAGATAACTCCCAGTTCATTACGGGTGCCTCAGCTTGCATGAATTCTTGATATCTATGGTCCATCTCAACCAGGGTTTAATAGCAAGCCCGAAGCTGTTTCTCAAAGGGAGAATGGTAGTCTGGAGAAGAGAGCCTTGCTTTGCTCCAAAATACTAGGGTTCTGGATTGTGCTCTCCTATTGGAACTTGACAGAGGCTCCATGTAGCATTCCTATTTGCTATATGCACCTCAAATATCACTATATCTGTAAATGGCAATGCAGCCTGCACTGCGTCCTGGACTTGTTGCAGATCCTTCTCTTACTCTTCTATCCACTCAGAACTAGCAGATTGATGGGATACCATACAGTAAATGGGTCTAAGCAGTATAGTCAAATGTGGTGTACAATGCCCTCAAAATCCAGTATGGGGAAGAGAAAAAAAAAAAAAGCATGAAGAAAAGGAACAGGCCTAAGAGACCTATAAGACACCATCAAGTGAACCAACATATGGATTATAGGAATCAAACAAAAAGAGAAAAGAGAGAAAGGAGCAGGAAGATTATTAGAAGAACTAAGGGCTGAAAACTTCCCAAATTTGAAGAAAGACATGAATCTTCAAATCCAAAAACATCCAAGTACTTTAAAGTCAAAGAGATCTACACTGAAACACACCATAATCAAACTACTGAAAGTCACAATGAGAGAATCTTAAAAGCAGTGAAAGAATTAACACATACAAGGGATCATCCTCAATAAGATTATCAACTGATCTCTCATCAGAATTGAGGGAGGCCAGAAGGCAGTGGGATGATATATTTGTAATGTTGAAACAAAAAAGTCATCAACTAAGACTTCTATATTCAGAAAAACTGTCCTCCAAGAATCAGGGAGAAATTAAGATATAACCAGATTAAAAAAATAATAAACTCAGGGAGCTTGTTACCACTAGGACTGGTCTACAAGAAATAGTGAAAGAATTCATTTATGGTGAAATGAAACAACACTGGAAAATAACTTAAACTCATATGCAGAAATAAATGTCTTTGTTAAGTGTAAAAAATGAGTAGATACAAAAATCAATATTATTGTGTTTGGTTTATATCTCCAACTTTTTATTTTCTAAAGGGTTTTAAAAACAAAGGCATAAAAAATTATAAATCTATATTATTGGGCATACAGTGTATAAAGATAATTTGTGACATCAATAACATAAAGGGTAGGGGAGAGAGCTGCATAGGAATAGAGTTTTTGTACACTATTTCAGTTAATATCAATTCAAATTATAATGTTATAACCTTGGGTTGCTATATGTAATGGTCATAGTAACCACAAAGAAAAGAGCTATAGAAATGCAAATGAGTAAATAAGAAGGAAATCAAAAGTTGTCACTCCAAATAATGAGCTAAACCTAGAGAAAGTAGTAATGAGGAAATGAGGACAAAAAAAG